>NW_027185436.1:4440000-4592500 GCF_022577435.1 Embiotoca jacksoni
AATGATCACAAAACAACTGATCTGAGTCTGTGAAACTCTGTGAAATGTGCAGTGAGTCAGTAAATGTGACTGGTTTAATGACTTTTCTTGGAAAATATTTCTTAGATGTTTCTACATTTTCATAATTGTCCTTCTCTGCTATTTAGTCATTATTTTGCCAAAGCACAGACCAGATTTGACACTTTACAATTTCTTGTACTTGTACAATTTCTTTAATTTCTTGAGAAAAGAAAACTTTACTGCAGCAAATATTTGCACTCAAACTAATTTTAATCATGTTAAATGACTGACTTACTAAATAAGAGAATGCCAAACTGCAAGTGTACTTTACGCCCCTCGTCATTGTTTGTCGCTGCTTAGAAAATCTGGAGTACCAGGGTAGTCAAAAAGGTATTAGGTAACCGAAGCAGTATAACTTTCCTAAATATACTGTAGAGCTGATTGACAGCCTGACGAGCACGAAGGATGGCAATGCAACTTAGGCAACTGAACAAGTGGAAATTTGCCTTTAATCAAGGAGGTCCCCTGGGAACAAAAACAGAGCCAACATTGGCCGAAAGAAGAAGACTAAATAAATCCATGAAAATATTTCAAAAAAAGGAGACAAAAATTCTAAAATGTACATAACATACGCGATAACTTCTGTCCCTATATATTTTGGATTAATATCATCTGGAGTTGTCAACGTTGGGTAAGGGTTTGGAAATAAATTGGTGTCTGTTCGTGCATTAGTGGGACACCACGTTCACCTGCTACTGAACAAAGAGGATAGCAAAACATCTATGTTGGGCCGCATAACACAGATTTCACTGCAGAGTGTGTGTGTGTGTGTGTGTGTGTGTGTGTGTGTGTGTGTGTGTGTGTGTGTGTGTGTGTGTGTGTGTGTGTGTGTGTGTTGTTTTTAAAGTGCAGGTAAAATTCTGTGTGAGCTTCTCAGACAGAAACAAACTCAGCAGGGAGACAGTTTCTCACTTAATGTGATTCATCGGTGGAACAAAGTCATTTTTAACGCTGCATCGAGTTATCAGAGGATTGTCAAGGATGACGATCTTAATAACCATACACTGAACAGCTCTCGTGACAAAATCAATCAATTATATTATTTTCCAACAATATGGAAATTTTAACAACAGTGGAAACATACACACGATTATAAAGTTCAGCATGTGGACACATTCTTACAACTGAAATAATTTGGTTAATTAAAAAAAATAAAAAAAATTGAATCTTTAAATATATTTCTTACTTAAAGTCTGATCAAATTTATTTTGCGAGATTACAAATAAATGTGTCACTTATTCCTTCATTCATTTTTGATGGCAGAAACAGGGTTACTGATTACCTGACCAATGGGCGGCTCGGCCAGCAGGTTTAGCTGCAGTTCAGACGCACCTGTGAGCTACTCGATTGGTTCACTGCAGATGAATCCTCTTTTTGAACACATCGGTTTTTACCTCGTATCAGATAGGGGGCAGGTAGGTCAAGTTTTTGTGCCATCCTTTGTTTTCTTCCTGTTTTTGTTATTGTTACACTCAGCAAAAACATGATCCACCACCACGACAGCTGACCTTGTCAACGAACCGTGTCTACCTGCTGCAATGCCTCAACGATCTTATTTTTCTACTTTAAACTGCTCAACAAACTCCCCGACAGTCATAAACCCTCCAAAAAGAAACACAACTTATTCCTCTTCCACAAACGGTGGAGATATTCACATATGTGGCCAGAAGCTTGTAAAGGTCAGAAAAATCTACAAAAGTTCAGAAAAAGTCTTCAACAAATCCAACCAAGCAGATCTTCTTGTCAGGACCTGAGTGCTGTTTGTGGAGGTACACAGTTTAAAGTGAAACACCTTTTGAACCCAATGCAATGATACGAATATAGAATGACACGTAATAAAGGCCAGGGCACAACACACACACACACACACACACACACACACACACACACACACACACACACACACACACACAGCTGGTCAGCTTTCTCTCAAACCCAGTACGTGCTTCAAAGAGAAAGCAGACACCGCCCGACGACAGTCACTACAAACAATAGACTGTATATAAACGAGGATGAAGCTTCGGTCTGAAAATTAAGGCCATTGCTGAAGTGCCATAAACTGCAATACCACCGAGGGCCACTAGGGGTTGGCTCCAAAAAGGTGCTGGCTCCATAGACTTCCAACTTAGCAAATGTCACTGTTGGTTGGCACTCGATATAAACGAGTGTCTTCTAAAAGTTTTACGGTTGGTTTAACACAACAACACAAGTTCAAAAACAAACAAAAAACATTAGCTCGGATTAATCCCAAAGTGCTTAACTAGTTTGTTTCTATAAACGAATCAGTAATGACACTCATCCTTAGTTCCCTTGTCAAGGAAAGTTGGTCTAAGTGTGCTTTATCTCTTTTAAACTGGCAGATAATGACTGCAACTAAATACTGCATAGACAGAACTTTATTACCATTAACCTCATGAACATCTTTAAGATCCAAACCTGTGGGTCTGAGATGAACCTTAATATATTCTGGATTTATCTCAATTGTGCATAAATACACATGATAAATAAATAGGATTTGTTAATCATGTCATTTAAAGAAGGGTACAAATAAAGGTCAGATTATTCTAGGTTGAGCAGTGCAATTTCTTCCTGGGGTTTTATGTAAAGAATTGCACACAGTAGCATATTTAGAGGATGAAATAGATCTCAGTAGTCTCTCTGTCTCTCTTTTTTCAATTATAAGGAGCGCAAATGAGCATGAGCTACGAGTGAGTTTGATTTCTTGTCATTTCACTTGCAGACAAATGTCTTGTTTCAGCATTTTCATTCTCTGGGGTTTTGCATGCCAAGAGATTTAATCTGCAGCACAGCTTCTGCTCTTTTCCCCCCCTGGTCTTCAGAAGTTCTTCAGAAAAATTAATAATATTCAAAAAAAAAAAAAAAAAAAAAGATTTCACATTACAGAAACCATTTATTTTAGAAAACAGCATTTCATTGACTAGAGTGATACTGTATGCCGCAGAGATTGCTGCTCAGCGCACTGTAACTTTGTGGGATTTGATTTCTATAGAGAAAAGGTTGCTTGGCTTCTTTTGGCTTATTGAGTGCAATAATATCACTGGTTTTAAACAGATTTGTTAACTGACCCTTCACATCCATTCTGTACATCCACTGGATTTTCTTTACTATCCTCTGGTATCCCTTTTTCCTCCTCTGAGAATCTCTCTCCATCTGTTCGTCTCTGCTGTTCTCCGTCTCCTACAGTATGTTGTCCTGACTGCTTCTCTCCATCTGCCGGAGTCTGTGATTTCTGAACATATCGATGCCATCTGGTGGACGCTGCAGTCCAAAGTGATTCATAGTACTGTAGCACAAGAGCAGTCAGCTTTAGCATGAGAGGGCCCAGCAGGAGTTAAAGGCTCTAATCATGACATTATTTGCTCAGTGCTGTACTCATTGACGTGTATTGATTATTACTGTCATTGGTGTGGGGAGAAAAAAAGGACTATTCATACAGCTTCAAAAAAAATGTATTGACATTTTTAAATTTCTTCTACACATTCACACGTACAGTGCATCCGGAAAGTATTCACAGCGCTTCACTTTTTCCACATTTGGTTATTTTACAGCCTTATTCCAAAATGGATGAAATTAATTTTTTTCCCCCTCAAAATTCTACACACAATACCCCATAATGACAAAGTGAAAAAAGTTTGTTTAAAAGTTTTGCAAATCTATTAAAAATAAAGAACGCGTAGACATTTTCAGATCTCTCCAGAGATGTTCAATCTGGTTCAAGTCTGGGCTCTGGCTGGGCCACTCAAGGACATTCACAGAGTTGTCCCGAAGCCATTCCTTTGTTATCTTGGCTGTGTGCTTCGGGTCGTTGTCCTGTTGGAAGATGAACCTTCGCCCCAGTCTGAGGTCCAGAGCGCTCTGGAGAAGGTTTTCATCAAGGATGTCTCTGTACATTGCTGCATTCATCTTTCCCTCCATCCTGACTAGCCTCCCAGTTCCTGCCACTGAAAAACATCCCCACAGCATGATGCTGCCACCACCATGCTTCACCATAGAGATGGTATTGGCCAGGTGATGAGCGGTGCCTGGTTTCCTCCAAACATGACACTTGGCATTCAGACCAAAGAGTTCAATCTTTGTTTCATCAGACCAGAGAATTTAGTTTCTCATGGTCTGACAGTCCTTCAGGTGCCTTTTGGTAAACTCCAGGTGGGCTGTCATGAGCCTTTTACTGAGGAGTGTCTTCCGTCTGGCCACTCTACCATACAGGCCTGCTTGGTGGAGTGCTGAAGAGATGGTTGTCCTTCTGGAAGGTTCTCCTCTCTTCACAGAGCAACGTTGGAGCTCTGTCAGAGTGACCATCGGGTTCTTGGTCACCTCCCTGACTAAGGCCCTTCTCCCCCCATCGCTCAGTTTGGCCGGGCGGCCGACTCTAGGAAGAGTCCTGGTGGTTCCAAACTTCTTCCATTTACAGATGATGGAGGCCATTGTGCTCATTGGGACCTTCAATGCTGCAGAAATGTTTCTGTACCCTTCCCCAGATCTGTGCCTCGATACAATCCTGTCTCGGAGGTCTACAGACAATTCTTCGGACTTCATGGCTTGGTTTGTGCTCTGACATGCACTGTCAACTGTGGGACCTTATATAGACGGTGTGTGTCTTTCCAAATCATGTCCAATCAACTGAATTTACCACAGGTGGACTCCAATCAAGTTGTAGAAACATCTCAAGGATGATCAGTGGAAACAGGATGCACCTGAGCTCAATTTTGAGTGTAATGGCAAAGGCTGTGAATACTTATGTACATGTGATTTTTTTTTTCGTTTTTTAATTCTAATAGATTTGCAAAAATTTCAAAAAAACATTTTTCATGTTATCATTATGGGATATTGTGTGTTAAATTTTGAGGACAAAAATGAATTTAATCAATTTTGGAATAAGGCTGCAACATAACAAAATGTGGAAAAAGTGAAGCGCTGTGAATACTTTCCGGATGCACTGTATATCAACCCTGGTCCTAAACTCCACCTCTGTCAGTCTGTCCGATCATCTCACCTGGTACCACGCTGCAGTTCAGTAAGTCTGTTTTGCTTGTTCTGCAATTTTGGTTCTGACCCTGTCTGTCTCCTGCCTGCTGCAGTCCTACCAGTGCGCCTGTCTGTCTGCTACTCTGTGGTACGTACCTGCCGTCCAGTGTCAAACCACAGAGATCAACAGTTGACGTGTCTTGGCAATCCTGGCTGAGCAGGGGGTCTGGATACCTGGTGGTCTCCATGGACCGACACAGGACAGCAGGCAGGTTCGACTGTGTGCCCGGTGTGCAGCGGGGAGATGTGCTCACTAGCCGGCTTGGACCCGCCTGCCTCGGCTCCGGTGAGCATTACGGGGACACTCTCACCAGCCTGCAGAGGTCTCAGGAACCTGCTCCGCCTCCAGACTCTGCCAGAGTTCCTGCCCCGACCCCGGAAGGATCCCGGGTCGGTAGTGACTGTTGTTGGTTTCCAGCCATTCTGGACTTGCCTCTGTGCTCACGCACAATCCGCTGGATTATTCACCTGTTCTGTGGTGAGAATTACTTGTGTTCTATCAAGTCATCTGCTGTGTGTGTGCATTTGGGTCCGTTCAAACACCACCTCACAACATATTTAGTAACACGCAATCTTGAAATAGTTTGCGAGGCTCATTTCAATTTAGAAATTCAACTTGTTTGACATTTGTGTTATAACTGGGCTACATTTGAACGTGTTGGTTCAAGTTGTACGAAACCTTTTTAACTTTCCACTGCACGCTTTAATCCACAAAGTAAATTATAATGAATAATTATTTGCTCACACTTTGGAGGTCAGGCAGTTGTAGAAGTAATTTGTTGGTTTAATCTGTCTTGCTGTATTCCAATTTAGTACCGCTGCATAAAATTCAAGGAATAACTTTCTGCAGCAACAATGTCAGATAGATGTGATAAATGTTTCAAGACTGAAATAACTGGTGCTATTCAGCCAAGTATCAGTTAGGTAATCTTACATGTCTAAACGGCCGATGTGTTCTTAACATTTTAATTAGAGCACACATTAAATTGCTGAGAGGTACAATGTTTCTTATCCTGTTCTGACAAGAACAAGGACACAGAGCTGCTCACAGGAAGCTGAGCTGAAACAAACATCAGATAAATCAGTCATCTCGCAGGTCTGTCTACAAGTCCAGCAAGTTTTAATGAATTAACTTTTTTTTAATTGGGCCGTGTTTTGACAACCTCACATCCCATCTGAGCTGATGCAGTTTTTACCCTTGCTGCTAACTGTGGCACATTGATGGCCTTGCGCACTTCTGAAAAGCTACTTAATCAGCCTGCTCAATTAGATTCAGATTCACACAAAAGTTTTAATTAGCGATGTTTTTCTTAATCTGTGTGCCTTTTGACAAAGTCAGGAGAGAGATCGGGCGAGATAGAGAAGCCGATGATTTGGTCCCTGCCCTCCGCTTCCTCTTCCTCCTCGTCTCGCATGTGTTTCGATGAGTCATCATCATGTGACTGTGCCAGATTCTAATCAGCTCTGTGCACCTGCTGCTGGTTTCTACAGCGTTACACTGACAAACACCAAACATAATCGAGGCTGAAAGGTAGACGTTGCCTCGCCTCGCCCCAAAATAACAGCAACAGTGCCCAGTCCCGCGGGGCGTTCGTGGTGGTGACATGTCGTCCTCATTAATTATCAACTTATTCGAATGGGCATTAACCGCTCCCTGGGTCCTCATCGATCAGCTGTGTTTATCTTTCCTTGAACTTTTTCAACTCTTTGCATAATGATTAGTACTAATTCTGCAGATTGCTGTAAATAAACAACGTTGACTAGTATTTTACAATGCAGTTTCATTAACTGAGTAAGTTTAAGAGATGGATGTAAACCAGGCACATTTATTCAAGTACATCATTTAATAACAGGGTTTTACTTTCATTTTATTCATACTACTTTATACTTGAGAAGTATTGTACTTTTTACTTTATCTGTAACTTTAACTGACATTTGTTTCAAAGTCCAAGTGTTTCAGGCCTCAATAGGTAACATTATCCAAAAAAGAGAAAAGGATTGTGTCCAAATTCCCCAAAAATATTTTTTTCAAAGTATAGCAGAACTTGCTTCTTTATCCTCCATTAATCATCTCACTACCCCCAATATTTATCGTGACCCTTTTGTAGGACTAGACTATCTTACTAAATATAAAGTAGTTAAAAATAGTGTTACCTTGGACAGACAGTGAAACTGATGAACTATGAACAATTTACGACTGTTGTATGATAATGTATCACATCACGAGGCCCAACTCTCTGCAGCAGTACCTTTTCTTTTGGTATTTTTACGTGCATTTTGTTGATAAAAGTTCATTATTTCTATTTAATTTAACTGATGTAATGAATCTGACTATTTCTTCCAGCATTTTGTTACACACTGTTTCATTCAGTTGTTATGAAATCTGTCAAAGAGCAATTCATATTGTAGTGAATATTTATAGTTGGTGATTGAAGTTTGTGTGAGAAAATCTCTCAAATTTAGAGAGACGCAGACTTTTTTTTTACACAGATTCAGGGACAACCTGATGGTGTAAGAGGTTGGCAATATTGCCCTAAAATAATATCACCTTTTTTTTAGGGTATTTCTTTGAAAATATTCTGGATGATGAGTGAAAATACTGACAAATATTTTATTTTTAATTTCAAGAACAGGTAATTACAACAAAATAAGAGTTATCGTTTTATATGTCAGCACAGATTTAACAGTTTGCCTTCAAATATTCAGTAAAAAGTGACATATTCCTGTCGTTTGTTGTACATCTAATCAAACACTTCCACACCGCTGAAGTCGCTGCCCTGTTTGGAAGTACCTCCTCCACTGTAGAGCAGCGTTCAGCCACACTTGTTGTTTCTGTGCACAAGTTACAAACATGACGTACGCAGGTCTAAATACAGCCATTGTCACACATTTTTAATCATGCCAACAATATCATGATAAAACGGCACTCCACTATATGGTTCTATTCTGACAGCTAGTGCTATTTTTTGTGAGAATAAAATCAATCAAACATCATTACGTTGACTTTTACTTGACACTTTGGATGAATAATGACAGTATGATAATGTCACCTGTAACAGGAGACCTTTTTTCTACCCATATCATGATAAGGTTTTATCACAGTGAGCAGAAATAGAAAATTCTCACACTTTCACTTTTTGACTTTGACATTTGAAGAGTGTTGTAAAAAAAAGATGACATGACAAAGAGCTCGTGAATGTACAATTTTACACCTTCACTTTCCAGTTTTATTATTTTCTTTCTCTTCTTTGACATAAGTAGTTATGTGCTTTTTTTTTTTTTTTTTTTTTTTTTTTTTTCAAAAAAAGACTGAAGAACTTGCTCATAACTGATCTTCTCATGAGGGAATATAGAGCCATACAGATAACACCATGTGAACATTTGTGGATTTTCTATTAACCCTCATGCATGAATCTCTTCCTTCTTTTCAGTGGGTCACAGATTTTCTTTCAGCGCACTGACTTTTTTGTGTTATTTATTTTTCATGATTTTCCACAGGTTAACAGCATGGTGCATTTGAGTGAGATGAGAGTAAAATGGAAGCAAACGGAATATTTCAGCCCGAGAGCTGTCGGAGTGAGTGAACTATGAACATTTTTCATATAGTTTCTCTCTTTTTTGATGATGATGAGCAGGTCTTATCACACAAGCTGCAAGTTAATTTTAATTCAAAATCCAGCACAAAGAAAAACCTTCAACAAACGAGGGCCAACTCTCATTCGGACCAAGAACGGAGCAGTAATTGGAAAGCTTAATTGGGGAGATGGCATCTTGTTAATTGAATTAGCAGCAAGAGAAAAAAAAAGAAACTGTCAATTCAGGACAATGTCAGAGAGTGACATTGAGAGATTGAGAGGGAAAGAAACTGAAGTTAAAGAAGCGGGAGGTGAGAAACAGATAAACGCTAATACAAGGGGAAGAAAAGGAATATAGACAGGCAGATGTAAGTGTCAAGAGCAGCTGAAGAGAGGATGAGAGCTGGACAAGAGGACTCTTCAATGATAGAATGACTTATTTAAGGGACTCTTCAATGAGAGAATTACTTATTTAAGAACAGAGGGGAGTTCGAAAAGAAATGTGTGGCTGTGAATGAGAGGAAAGAGAGATAAAAGGAGGAGGAGCGGATTTACTGGCGCTGAATATATCTGTAAATATAGAGAACGTGTCAGGATGATTTCAAGGTTATCATGCATGTAGGTATGAGAGAAAGAGACACACACACACACGCACGCACGCACGCACGCACGCACGCACGCACACACACACACACACACACACACACACACACACACACACACACACACACACACATTTGGTAGTACATAGGCCTTGCATCTCGAGGGGGGAAACCCATGGGAAGAAAGCTCATGGCTGATTACTGTTACAGTCAACTGAACTGTGTCCTATTTCAGAGACATCAATGTCAAGATGTGTGTGTGTGTGTGTCTGAATACAATAATGCTTTTTTCCTTGTATGAGCTCTCTGACTGGCTCTCATCTTCATGTACTGTAACTATATGTGTGTGTGTGTGTGTGTGTGTGTGTGTGTGTGTGTGTGTGTGCGTGCGTGCGTGCGTGCGTGCGTGCGTGCGTGCGTGTGTGTGTGTGTGTGTGTGTGTGTGTGTGTGTGTGTGTGTGTGTTGGAAAGGCAGCCTGTCAGCAAACAGGAGTCTTAAATGATAGATTTCATTACCACAGTAGGCAGAGATTAGTTAAAATGAACATAACATATGAAAAAAAAGTGCTTGTCCTCAGACGGAAAATGGGAAGACCAGTGAGAGTGAACTTTAAGTTTATGCTGGAAACTTATTTAGCTGCTGTGCTTGGAAACATTCATACATGACAACGACTTGACCTTCCACACAAAATGTGGACAAACAAGGTGTTTTGCTGTTTAGTTTGAAGGACACACAAAATAATAAAACAGAATTGTTAATATCTGAGGCTCTGTCACAGTTTAGGGGGTAAATACATCCATTAACTGTATGTTTCTGTTGAAATTTGAAACGTTCTGTGTGTCTGTATTTCCAGCACATGAAGAATAATTAATAATAAGTTAGAATAAGATCCTGAGCAGCACCTCACAACTTTAAATTTGTTTTTCATTCATTCTTTTGCTTCTTTAAAAGGCACCTTTTATGAGGTGACTGGCAATTTGATTAGTACATAAAAGCTGAGTACTGAATGTGTGCGTTCTATTAACTATGCAGACTTCTTTTTGACATTTCTTGTAAATGAAAACGAATGGGTCTTTTTAGAATAATTTGAGAAAACTTAGACAAGTTTCTTTTAGTCATTTATTTCTCCTTTTAAGCTTTTTTTTTTTTTTTTTTTTTTAATTTTTTTTTTAATGATAGCCATCTCTCCTGGTGTGATGGATTCTCTTTTTTTTATATTGATCTGTGTTTAACTAGCAAGGACAATCATTTCCTGATAATGACAAAAGATTTACAAGGCTCCATCAAATATTACTGAAAAGATACACGAGCACTTGATTCAGTTAATTTCCATGCAGGTGGCAGAAAGAGCTACATTTCAATTGCTGCAGGTGGTGAGTATTTGTTACATAACTCTAATAGTTAATTAATTAGTAACATATGAGTGTGTTGAATGAACGTCTGAATGTTCATTATTACCACGTATATACCATTGAAGTAGTATTAAAACATCTGAAACTGTTTATGTTCATTCTGAAGGCACTTTCAAATTTGTTATCTACGATCTAAATTCTCACCTTGATAAAATACGTTTATTTATCTAAATCATTGTTTAAACTTTGTTCAATCAGCTGCTCCCTCGAGAAAAATGACATTAATGTTTGTTGTGGCACAAATGATAAAATTTTTTATTTTGAGGAGATAATTCGAGTAACAAATTAACAATTGGCCACGACCAGCTCAGGTTTTAGTGAATATGACGGCACTTGTGAGGTCAAGCGTTTGGCGAAAAGTTTTTGAGCAGAAAAGCTTCACCTGTTTCTCTTCAATGTCTCTCAAACGTTTTGTTATTTGTTGTGTTTTGCTTTTTCCTGAGACGAACCCCAAGGAAAGTAACACGAGTGACTCTGTGAGTGTCGTAATGAAAAATTGCACCTCTGGAGTTTGTCTGTCCGACTCTGTTTCCCCTCCCTCCTTTTCTCCTCTCCTGTCCCCACATCCCTGCAACTTCCTTTGTCCCTTCCCTGTCTCTCAAAAAAAGTTCTTCAATAACAGGATGCTGCTGCAGAACCGTGGTCATTATGCAAATTTAACTTTCATTAAATGTATTAAAAAGTGCTTTCTTTGTCAGGGTCAGAATTAATCTCCTCTGGCTGATATTCATAAGAAAGGCAAACAGACATAATCATTTTTTTTTAAATACATTTATGTAAGTGTGACATTTTTTCTTTATGACAGCATTTTATTAGTTTTGTTACTTTCTGCCATTATGTATAATGCTAATATATTCAGCAGTGCAACAACCTACTGTATGGTTATGAAAGCTTTGACATTTGCTGATTGTTCAGGGAAAAATTGCCACACAGGAGGTGATGCATTTATGTTTCAGGAAAAATGAACTAGTAACTCTTTACAAATTCTCACATGTATTTGTTAATCTGTAGATTTGTAAAAGGTTTGTGCCTCATAATTTTCATGTTTGTCATACTAGGACCTTTTTTTTAGCTGCATAAAATCCTGTACACAGTAACAAGGATAAAAAAAAAAAAAATGCCACCCTGTCCTTTTGCATCATCTTTTTTCATGGTTATAACATTTAAATGCCAGCTGATGTTTTGTAAGGTTCAGTTCCCTCCAGTTCAAATGTACACATGCCCTTTCTCTTGATCTGATATGTCCAATCCAAGCTGTGATGTCTCAGGCTGTAACAGTTGAGGTCGTATTTCTGTTTCCTCAGTGTTTTCTCCTGCTTGGAGTGTGTGCCGTGTGTTTCCCGGTCTGTTATTTGCTGTCTGCGTGTCTGTCTCCAAGCTTGCATGGGTGTGGTTGCTTTCACTCCCGGCTCTCCCTCACTTGTTCCTCATCATCTCATCAAGTCCTACTGCTTATCTCCTCCAGTCTTTTATCCATTCATCGCCACATCACTGAGTCAACCAGTGTGGTATAGCTCACTCTTGGCCACTCAGTGAATCATTTCGATGTTATTTTTCATGTGTTCTCAAACCAACTTCAGTTTTCGTGTGTTCAGGATCATCGCCTGACTCCAGCTGCCATTGCCTCACTTCAACTTCGGCCCTTGTCCTTCATTTACCAGCCTCCTTCTCTCAGCCAATCACGTCACCATCCCTGCCTGCCTTACACCACCACAAACCCTTCTCTGCCCACACTGGCCGTTTTGTGGATCATCACTCTCTGTGACAAAATTTTAACACATGCATACATACAACACCATCTATGAGCTGATTTTGGACACTTCATGTCCACGGTCTCACGCTCTTGACCCTGCACTGCAGAAGACATAATGTGTAGCCTATTTGGTATTCTGATGGGAATAAACTATATGATTTTCAAATTCCTTTGTAACTGATGAAGTTTGGTGCATTAACGGTCCAAAAAGTGATGACATCAAAATGACAAAATTGTACCCAGTTCTGTTCTGAACATATTGTTAACTTTTTGCTATTAAGTAATAAATAAATATGAGTTGATCGACAGTGGCTGTTGCCGGTTTTTTTCAAGTGAGGAAGGGAAATTGCAAATTATGCAGAAAGAGACTGGAGGAGAAGAAAGAGGTAGAAGTACTAAGAATCAAGGGGGTGGAGGGGTGGAAGAGAAGAGTTATGTTGAGTATGTTTGCTCCATGAAATGCTCCAAAGCAATCAACTGGACCAAATTAATGCTTCTTGCTCTGGAGAGAGACGGGATGTAATGATAAAACAGGGAAGACACAACAGACGAGGTCTTCAAAATGAGTAAAACAGCAGAGAAAAGAGGAAACGCAACATCCCCTTGCTTTCTGTCTGTTAAGGATTGTGCGGCTGACACATATGTGCAGATTGCCTATCAATCACTCTGGATTGTGTTGCTGCTCTTCACATTCTCTTCACCTTCTACTCAGATCTTTTCCTCCTCTTGTCTTTCCTGCTCTTTCTTTTGTCATCCTTCTTTTGTTGCTTTTTTGTTTGTTTAATCTTCCTCCTCACCTCTCTCCCCTCCTCTTCACCTCCCTTCTTTTTCTTCTCACATTTCTATCCTCTCATCTTCCTCTCGTCTTCACGTTCCCCGACCCTTTAGGCCCACCCACGGGAGGTGTATGTGTGTGTGTGTGTGTGTGTGTCTGTTTAAAGCACGCTTGTAAGCATGTCTTTAAGTGTGTGTTTGAGTGTGACAGCAGAGATGGATTGGTCTGTATTTAGGGAAGCAGAATATCAATGAACAGAGAAGGGGAAAGGGCTCATGCTCTCTCTCACCCCCCACCCCTCCCGCACACCCACACTTGCTGCTTTCCTGAGGCTTTGGTTGGTTGGTAGAAGGTGGAGGGGGTTGTGTGTTGCGTGCCAGTGTGTAGCGCCACAGGTTGCTAAACAAGGGGTTGAAAAATGGGCCACTCCTGTGAGCAGGTGAGGATTGATCGCCCGAATACCTCTTTTATCTCTTCCCTTCTTGGTCTTCCCTCACCTCTCGTGTTTTCATTCTTCTCTTCTCCTCATCTTTCTTTTTCTCTCCTCAACGTCTGCATTCTCTTTTTTATATTCCTCGCCTTCTTCTAGTTTTTCCTTTATTTCTCTTGCCTCTCTGTCCTCAGGTCGACCTTCTCCCTCTTTTCCAACATCTTTTTCATTGATTTCTTCATGTCTCTCCTAATCCCTTGGCTTTTCCTCCTTTCCTTTTGCCACTGATTTTCTTTGGCTCATTTACCTCCTCTCCTCCCCTCACCCTCCTCACTCATCTCCTTTCTGTTCCTCATCCAATTTGATGTCTCTTCTTTGAATCTGTTTTGAATCTTTTGGAAAGGACCAACTTCCTGACTATGTCCTCAGCAATTTACTGTAAGAAGACATTAATCACAAACCAATGCTCTTTTTCTGTATTTAATTTATAAGGTGTAATACCACTGAGGGCTCCAAAAAGGCTCTAGCTCCAAAAACTCCCATTCAACTTTGCTCATAAATACAAAGGCAATACCTTTTATTCCACAAGTCAAAGTCACTACTTGTTATTAGTTTTCTGGTGGTCCATCTGAAAACAATCCCATCATTAATTAGATATTAGGACTCAGAAATCGGTATGTTTGGGGGCGTGTTTGTTTGATTGACAGGTTTCTGCAAAAGGTGAGCTGGCATTGGCCTGGCTCTGCCAGACCAGTGCTCAGAGCTTCAGGTTTGTTCACTGTGATTATATTCTGGAAACGCAACTTGCATAAGCGTTTGCTCAGACACTCAGAAGGGCGGTGTACGATGACGTTGTTGTTTTCTGAATGTAGTTGCAGCAGTAGTAGAGACTCAGTGCATACCGTTTGGTTAAAGCTGCTCCAATCATTTCAAAATGAACCCGAGATCTACGCCCAGTAGGATGCAACGAGTGCAATCAATTCCTATGGAATGTACCCTGAACCATGTATTCGCGCAGTAGCACCAGGCTCAGCTGGCGTAATATCCTTGGGTTCCCAATCAGATCAAGTGAGATTCACCAGCTCGTCAAAATATGATCACTTCTGGCTCTAAAATAGTAAGATGGTGATGGCCGAAACACTGAACTCGAGGTTGACATGTTTATGTCACTGTGTGTTGCTGCTTGGTTATCCACCAAAACTAGATTGCTTTAAAGAAATCTGCCTTCTGAATCGAACTCTGGTCATCTGGGTGAAAATCTGCGACTCACACCACCTACTCAACCTCCAACATCTTCAGAATGACTTCACTGCCCTTCCACTTTGTCTAATGACCTCTGTCACATAAGGTTCATCACATGATCTCCATCTCATGACCTATCTCGGGCGATGTGCGTCACACTTTGATACTGGGCTGAGTTGGTAGAATTATAGTTAATCTGAGAGTTGAGACTATTTGTCTAATTGTCTAAAGACATTATCAGATTTGATTGGATCGTGGAAGTATGCTGGAATTAAAAGTACTTCAGATAAATACTGAAAGATGCACCAATATTTGAATGTTCAGGTTTCATGATGGATTGTTGTTCTACGAATTGAGACATTAAGTGTTGTTGGAAGCTTTTTGGGAAAAATATTTTGTTCTTAACTTTGTCAACTCCTTTTGAGAGTTCTGACCTGGTAGGTCAAGTTAAACTTTTTTCATATATATAAATATATATATATATACATATATATATAAATATATTCATATATATGAGCTGGAAGAGAGTTGGAGGGAGAGTCATCTCTGAAGGAGGCTCGACACTACACCATGTAACATTAAGAGTAACCTCCAGTTTTATATTAGACTCTGTAATTTCTTTTGGAAGCTGCAAATAAATGGCTATACCTAGTATCCAGCTCCCTTCTGCCAGCGTGAGGTGAGAATCACCTCTTTCTTTTCCCTACTTCTGTCATACTTCCTCTCCTCTCCTCTCCTCTCCTCTCCTCTCCTCTCCTCTCCTCTCCTCTCCTCAACCGGTCCTGACAGCAATAGAGGCTGTCAAATAAAACAGGCATAAAAACGCAATCCTTGTCTGGGTTACATTTTTGTACACACACACACACACACACACACACACACACACACACACACACACACACACACACACACACACACACACACACACACACACACACACACACACACACACACACACACACACAGTGGCAACATAAATCAGACATAAAAAGCCAATCCCTGTCTGCAGTCAATTTCCATAAAGATACAAGGGGGTTGCTCTAGGAAGGGATGAGATGGGATTGAATGTATGTAATGTAAAATGTGTGCGTGTGTAAGTCTGTTTTTGTTTACTTCTATTGGACATGTAGTGACTGTGTATTACTTTCCAGGTGCGTATCTTTATGCATCACTTTCTTGCCAGTGTGTGTGTGTGTGTGTGTTTATCAGCTCCCAGGTGGTGTAGACACAGTGTGAATGCTGGTGGCTGTCACTATGCTAATGATCCCTGTTTACATCACACATCACACCACAGGCTTCGTCACATTATCCCCATGGGACAAACACGCGTGCACAAAAATGTCCCCATTCTCCACCCACCCGCCTACGCATGCATGCACATGCACGCACGCACACTTGAACACTTATACACAGACATTTTTCACAAGTAACCACATGTATACACACACACACACACACACACACACACACACACACACACACACACACACACATTCATTCTTGGTACAGGTATACTGCTGGATTTTCACATCGTTCACAAACGCAAATATATGCATAGATAACTCGACTGTGCACACACACAGAAGTTGCCTCTCCTAATGAGGCGGATGTGTTTGCAGTGCTGTCACCAACCACAGAGTTTGATCAGTTTCTAACTATGGAATTAAGCCTCTTCTCTCTCTCTGTGTGTGTGTGTGTGTGTGTGTGTGTGTGTGTGTGTGTGTGTGTGTGTGTGTGTGTGTGTGTGTAGCCACGATGATATTCCTGTCGCTGCATATTTACTCATGCGGAGAAATCTATTCGTCTTGCAGGTATGCTGCAGTGTTACATAGAGTATCCATGTGCATGTACAGGATTTAAGATATTGTCTGCATAATGTACATACGCATTTCTTCATTCAGAGTGGCATCAATGTGTATGTGTGTATTTGTGTGGGTCACCGTAGCAGTTTCTGCACAAATCTGATGAAATAATGAGGAATTTCTCTACTATTTTTTAACCCAAATCTGATCATTTTATCTGTTTTTGGTTTACAGTTTGTCACAGTCTGTAAGCAACAACTGACACTTACCATGTCATCAGTTCAGCAAAGATAAAAAATAGTATTAAATCTCATTTGCACGCAAGTAAATGGTGCGTTTCCAACCCCTGGTTAGAATTTCCATATTAACCATGTTACAAGACAGGGCTACAAACTACAGGCAGGAGCCACATACATGATTTCTTCAGCTAAAATGTGCAAATGGTTTGGGTCTGATTATAGTTCTTAAAGGCCCTACACAGACTTGGTCTATCCAAATTAAATTGCCATATTTTGCATTGCTTTGGTGGCACCTGTTTGAATGAAAAAAGTGCCCCTTTTATTATTCCCTCCAGTTCATGAAATGTTGTAGCCTCTTGTAATTCTGCCACACAGCAGCTCTGCCCATCGACAGTAACTGGTGGGAGAGTACACAACTAAGCACACTTCACTGAACACTTAGTACACTTACTTAAAAACACAACTCATTGTTGGAGGTTGAGGAAGACACTTATTGTCAATGCAGCAAAGGAGGCTTTAACATCAGTCATCAGTAAGAACCAATAAAATGTATGAATTCAATTTTGAAATATTTTGAACCGTGCTTGTTTCATAACAAAGTTAAGTATTACTTTCTAGTGACAGACAGGCAGAAAACATATTTCTCTTAATGACGGTAACATGCTTTGGAAAGGAAAAACATATGCTTCAGAAAACCAGCCTGGTTGTACACAGAGCACGAATCAACACATGCACACACTGGACATATGTAGTCAGAAGGACTTACACTTGTACAAGGACATAATGTGTAAAGCACAATGCATACACACTGCAGGGGCATATCCACACATACACACACATACGCAATCTGTCTCTGCCTGTCTCTTCATAAACACACATACTCACACACAACACATCAATGAGGACAGTGTGACCTGTGAGAGTTAAGAGCTACACACCACTTTCCTGTAATAACTGGGGCTACATCTAATCCTATTTCCATTAGGTGTACGTTCCAGAAGGGAGGGAGTGTGTATGTGCGTGTGTGTGTGTGTGTGTGTGTGTGTGTGTGTGTGTGTGTGTGTGTGTGTGTGTGTGTGTATGTGTTTGTGTGACTAGTGTCCGCTTGCATGCGAGTACTACGTGTGTGTGCAGTTTCTTTAATCATGTGTGTCAAAGAGTGTATGAAGACTGAGATAGTGTCCATTTGAGTGTGCGTGCATCGGGGCAACTTGGCAGTGGAAAATGTGTGTGTGTGTGTGTGTGTGTGTGTGTGTGTGTGTGTGTGTGCGTGTGTGCACATGTGAATGTGTCCAGTCCTTAATTCTCTCTCTGTATCGTGAAATGCTGAATCAGCTCAGCCCTGATAGACCTGCTCAGCCCTGGCCGGTACTTCAAATGGGCAATCACTGTACACACACACACACACACACACACACACACACACACACACACACACACACACACACACACACACACACACACACACACACACACACACACACACACACACACACCCATGTACACGTTTGCATGCTGAGTCATATGTAAGGACACACACAAACACACTTATATGCAGCAAATCAAGGAGAAACTGCAACTCAGTCTCAGAAAATATGTAAGTTATTTAATCAAAAACATTGCACACATTTGTGTATAAAAGTATTGATACACACATACAGATGGAAACACTTTAATTACCAGTAGCCCTGTAGGACTCTTTAATGGCTCTAGTCCAAAGTCAAGTTTCCTATCTGCTCCCGATACTGTATGTACTCTGCTAATAAGAGTCAAGATTAGAATTTCGCATCTTAAATTTGCAATTTAAATTCCCTGCGGCATTCTTGAAGTAATTCTTTATAGTGTGCTGAAAGCAATGACAGGTCTAGGGTACTCAGGCAGGAAATGCTTCTATTGTTGAGAGGAGGAGGTGCTTTTGTGTACCTGAGGTTATTTAAAATGCTTATCGTAGCCCTGCTTTGCAAACCAAAGAGCCTCTAACTGAGGCTGAGCTCTAACTGAACATGGAGAGTGACAGAAGTGACTTCAAAGTTGAACTCCTGCGGTGTCAAAAGGACTGCTTTCACAGACACAAATAACTTATCTTTAGCAGCACTGAGTTAAAGTTCAGAGGTTTTTGATAAAAAGAAGGTCTTGAACTTGACATTCCCTTATTTTGAGGAGTTCTAGGATGAGATCAGAAGGCCAGTCATTAATTATTAGCTTCATCAGTCTAGTGTTCGAGACTTTAGTTGTGGTTTTCATTAAAGAACTATATGTACTAATTGTCTAAGATAATTGGCTGATTAGATCCCAAGATAAAACATACATTTTTACAACTAACTTTATTGTTTTTTGACTTGTTGCATGGACTGTGCTGTATTTGCTTTCCCTCACCATTATATGATAAAAGTGACACAATACTGTTAGTTGTTTCAGCCACAGGTGCACCAGTAACAACTGTAAAGGGCCCCAAAGACGTGTGTTTGTGAAGCAAGATTACATTAATGTAAAATTACACTAAACACACATTTCTGCCTGCTTTCTTTACAACCTGAAGAAAGGAATTTCAGTTGATCTGCACTATGAATTGCATACGATGGATTCAAATTGCCATCAGGTCATGCCAAGTTTTTAACCATCGTAAATTGCCTGAAATGGCTTTATGGACTGTACAGGACCTTACACCTTCTCTTCAGATTAGAAAAAAACTCCCAGAAAAAAGTCCTCCATTGAAGAAACTTCAGGAGAAGCAACAGAGGAGGGATTCTTCTTCCAGGACACACACACACACACACACACACACACACACACACACACACACACACACCTGCCACAGATGTGTCTCAATTTCAGATGAAGATTAAATTTCTCACATCATGCTGTTTTTCTGACTTCACAGAGCTGCACATTCTTGCACACAGCTCTTCCATTTCCTTTTTTTTAAATTTTTCTTCACACCACAGGAGCAATGTTGGTGAGGTCCAGTCATCCAATTATCCAATCAGTGCACCCACTGTTGGGTATATCACCCACTAGGTACCTCTTCACCTCACTCACTCACCTTCACAGTCAATTTATCACACATGCCTTTCATATCCTTTTGGCCTTCCCACCCTCCTCCCAAGTCACATTAGTACAGCCTCTTCATTCTCCTCTGTAGTATCAGGTACATTACTGAGCCTCCAGTGCACCAGAATTCCCATCTCACTTTACCTTCCCACTCGTTACACAACATCCAAAGTTCATCTCCCAACATTACACCACATTGCATGAAGCACACAAATACCCAAAGGAGCATTTAGCCGAGATAATTGTAAAAATGGTTAAATTTTCTGCATTAAATTCACTGTTGATTACAAAACAGTGAAAAATTAATTTGCATTCAATTGCAACATAAAATTCATTCGGACTACAGCGGCCTCAGGGCATGCTTTTCATTGTCAACTTCAGGGAAGATGTGTACTGCGAATTATTAAAGCCAATACAGATGAGTATATTTTACTAATGAGCACAATCAAACAGAGAGAACAAGGGGAGAGTGAAGCAGAAATTTCACTCTCCTGTCTGTTTATCAAGATGAACAGACAGGAGAGTGAAATTTCTGATCAATTATCGGAAACATTTTTCTTTAATATGCATCATAGCTTACTGTGCAGTTTTCTAGCCCAGACCTCTGGCTCGTCATTGCTGCCTGTTGTTTTTCTACATTTCCATGAAGTCACATATGATACTGAAGATGAATACACAAGCTGTATTCTTATGTGACATCAGTGGGGAAGTTTTTGCACCAGCGCGACAACTCATCACTACCTGACACCTGATTATCACTCAGTCCATGACTGTGTTTGATGCTGAGGAATAATCTTGTTTGATTGGACATAGTATGAAAGGAAAGGTGGATCTATACATTAATGGAAAGATTGATGGAACGAGGTTGGGATACAAGGAAATATGTTATCGAGAAAAATAATACAGGATGGCAGGTGGAGTAGATTCTGATCACTGAAGGACTGAATGTGGGGAGAAGTGTGATTCATACTTCAAGCAGGAATTCATAGATAAGTAAAGGTTGGAGGAAGGAATGGGAAAGTGACAGGATGGAGAAAAAAAATATAGAAAAGTACTGATGAACTTGCAGGAAAGTTGATTAAATATTAACTGTAGCATCATGATTCAGAGATGATCATTCACAATAACCACCCTCTTTTTCTACTTTATTAAAGCGGAGACTGACAACAATGACTGTTGGCTCTTTCATCTTAACTTGCATAATCATGCCTGACATTATAATAAATTAGAGGTATGACGTATAGAGTAAAACTTGGATGTAATTAAAAATAAAATGCAAAGGTTCGGTACTTGATTTAATATTTCTAAGAGCATGAAGAAAAAAAACTACATGTGAAAACGACACTTTTCATGTTTGAGCTCCAGGATGTAACAGCTTTCTACTGTTGTTCTGTCCAGCTGTCATGCAAGAAAGTTTGTTTGTGATACATTTACACTAAAATGTGGAATGAATTTATAGTCCCACTGTTGTACGTTATACAAGATGCAAAAATGAAAACAGCGGGGACGAACCAGACATAAACGAGTGGATGGTGTAAGTAGTAGTGATAATAGAGCCTCATTGCAGGATGCAACAACACAAGAAAGAAAAATGAACAGATGCTTGCGGGGTTACTGAAGATAAGACGAGCCTCGGGGACAAGCGGCATCTAACAGTGATGTCAGCCGTTGGTTTGTGAACTGCTATTGTAAAGTTTCGAGTTCAGATTTTTGCTGTTGCCATCTCGCTATATTGGAGCCAGAAGTGACCGTATTTGGTAGAGCTGGGGAGGAGACAGCGGTGGCTCTGACTCCATCTGATTGGGAACCCGAGGACACTACGCCCCGCCCATCTATAGCGGAAACCTGATTGCACCACAGATCTGTCAATCAAACAGAAATGTCCCAAACATGCCATTTTTTTAGGGCACCAGGAAACGTATAAGCAAGGGGCACTTTAGTGGACTCTTGGAAAAAAATTGGCCCTCGGTGGTATTGCATTTTAAGGCACTCCCTCAATGGCTTCATTTTTCAGACACGGAACCTACGTTACCTTTTATATACAGTCTGCTTGGGGACAGTGACACTCTAGTGGCCAGAGAGGACAGTGTAGATTATGTGACTTGGGACAACAAACAACTGAGAATTTGACTATCGTTAGCAAATCAGAGCAAACAGCTCAACTAAGAATTTGAGTTGTGTGCAGGGAGCTGGCTGGTAATCCATTGGGCAAAAGTTGTTGATGGTACCTCGTACTATTTTTAGTATTACCTCCATTGAGGTTCCAAGGGAGCTGAGCCGATACTATAATGTAACGGGAAAACACCGCAGACCCCTGATTGGTCAGAGAGAATTGTTAAAATCACTGTATTACTGCCTGCACAAACAAGGCACATCCTGCACAAACCATTGTTAACTAATTAATAGCGGCCCCAGTTTTTGTTAACTCACTGGACTAGTCGATTAATTGCAATATACAGATGTTCCTCTGTTTGGTTACCAATGAAAGGATCCAGCTGGTGTGTGTCCCGTTGAAGATGACGCTGTGGCAGCTTCATGTGGCGTCGCTGTGCTAATGATGCCGCATTGAGAGGGTACTATCTGCAGTTGGACATGAAGTCCAGAGAACACCTGGTTCTTAAAGAGTGCAAAGAAGAGAAGGTACACACACACACACACACACACACACACACACACACACACACACACACACACACACACACACACACACACACACACACAAACCGAGCATTAACCACAGACTCAAGTTTCTCCCTGCAATGTGTCTGCATGAGTGTGTGTGTGCACGTGCACATCTGTAAATCAACATCAGTGCTTAGGAGGCATCTTGTGTGCACCTATTTTGTGGGGTGTGCGTGCGTGTGTGTGCGTGTGTGCGTGCGCGTGTGTGTGTGTGTGTGTGCGTGTGTGTGTGTCTTCAGCCTTAATTTGATGTCTAAATAAGTGGTCCGTGCCCCCAGGGGTTTCCCTGCAATATATCACCGCGGCAACAATGGAACTGCCGTTGTCATCGTCCCTGGAGGCCAGCCGCTTGCCCGCTCATGCATGGCCTTGTGGGAAATGCGGACCTGTGAACAATGCAGAGACACTAAATGATGTGTGCACACCCACACACACCCAGGACGCACACTCTCTGATACACTATGTGCTCTGATAGAACTCGCAATCTGCTCCTTTTTATTTCCATTTCTTGATATGTTTATCCTCCTCTTTGGACTCTCCATGCTCACGCTCTCTTTCTTTCTTTATTCCTCACATTTTTCTCTGCAACACTTCCCTCGTCCCAAGGTGAGATGTTTGACAGTTGCTTTAAGTAAATTGGTTTACAGTCAAGCACCCAAAACAGCACAAAAGGACAATTGAGAAGACCTTGGAGAGATCCACTTAGGAAGGAGAGACAGGCAGAGGGAAGAAAAACAGACTACTGGAGGTGTATGATGCAAGATCAGACCATAACTTGGACCTCTTTTATAAATAACTAATTCAAGAAAACCGTTTTCTGACTCGATACAGTTGCGAAATTAATCTAAGGACAAACCTAAAGATTACTTTAAATTTATTTGGACTCAGATCTGATTATAATGTCTTGAATTGGAGGTTTTCTGAGCACATGTAACCAGTAGGAGACCCCGGATTAGGTCGAGGAATTATATATCTCATCTGGCCTGGGAACGCCTTGTGATCCCCCCAGTAGGAGCTGAAAAATGTTGCTAAAGAAAGGGAGATCTGGGCCAACTTCCTCAACGTGCTGCCACCATCAATCGATCCCGGATAAGCGGGAAGACAATGGAAGGATGGCCCACTGGACTCAACAAAACACACAGGAATCCCATTTCCAAACACTTGCACAGTTTTGTTCGTATTTGACGATCAGGGAGACACATAAACTGTAGAACTGAGAAAGATTAACAAAGAAAGCACTAACTCGTAGCAAATCACAGGTAAAACGGTTATATTAGTTATCTTGGGTTGGTCTGTTGCAATTATCAAGCACAATCAAAAAAATCTTCATGACTGCTCCTAGTGGGGTTGAAGAAGCTGGCTCTGCAAGTATTCTTCCAGATTTATATTTCTAAATTTCCTATTAATCATCTTCACAATGTTAGTTAACCTGTATTATTCTGTAAGTTTATGTTGTGCCCACTAGTTTGAATTATTTGAAGTTCATTTCGCATGGCATATGGCTTCAAATTCTACTGCATGACAATGGGCTGTCACTGCTCTGGAGAAAAGAATTGTGCAACTGCAGCAAAGTAAAAACATTTTTTCTTTACTTCAGTTGTCAAGTGTATTTCATTTACCTCATTTGATTTACTTATTGAAGAATTCCAGATTTCAAAATGTGCACAAGGCTGCCAAGGTCCAGGACTGACTGAGTTATCCTTCAAATGAGCGGTGGCTCCTTACTGACCCCTCTCATTTTTCCTGCTCTCTGTTGTGTACAAAACAAGTGCCTGTCTGTGTCAGAGCTTATAACCATCACCTTAAGGCCCTTATCATTCCTGTCCCACACACTAAACCTGGGACATCCAGGGCCCCTCAGGGTTTCAGGGTCCCGGGGCAGTTGCATTTTTGCCCCACTGGCAATACAACCTTGTCCACGTTAATAAATGGAGAATTATTCACTGGGATCAGAAGACTCTCATTACTTCAGTGGGTTTAATAAGGTTGCACAGGGCACTGGGGAGGAGCTTAATGTCACAGCTTGCAGTGAAAGGCAAGGCAGCGAATGACCCCATGTTTTATCAACGGGTCACTAAGGCAACGCATTTGAATGCTCACCAACACCCCAATTACCTGCTGTGATCAATATTCTTGTGACAGTGTTGAGACCAATTACAAGATAACGAGCCAGTTTACTATGATTCATTTAATAAATACAATGATGTTGAATTTATTATGTCGCTGTGGATGCTAATGCATATTAATGAGTAAATGCAATCAGTCACATCTACTCAGCCTGCATTACTGAATCTTATGTGTTTCATTTTATGTATTTATATTAGTTGCAATATTTAAGTAATACGTATAAGTATTTTCTTGAGTGTAATGGTCATAAAACACGACATGATGGAGACTGGATGGACCTGGATGTACTGGATTTGTAAAAGTAAGCATCTTGTTGAAGTGTCTTGACTGATGGAGAAACCAATCAGCAGATTATGTAACTCTACATAGAAATCAGAACGCTATTAAAAGTTTCAGTAAATGTATTGGGTAAACATTTTACAGAGCCACACTCCTCCATGCTGAACTTGTAATCAGTCATTTCCTGAGGTCAGGCTCTCCGTCTTAATTGCCTACGCGACTAAGGCGTCATTTGTTTCTCTGTCTGTCACTGTATATCGCCCTCCCTCTTCGTCTCAGTTGCTAAACTCTCTGACAATCAGCTCAATTTACCTTCCAAAACAAATCTCCCTCTAGCCTCGCAATCAATTAGCTCACTAGGAAATCAATTAAGCCCATTGCTAAACAAGCTATTAATAGAAAGCTGACAAACAATAGGGAACCATATATCATCACGAGCGCTCACGTTTTAATTAGTGTAACATTTAACATCTATAATTATGAAGACATAATGAAGAAATATGACTGAGAAGCAGCTCGATCCGTTGTTGAGCTTCTTGGAGACGTATTTTAGATTTTGTCAGCCTGAACCTGTAGATTATGTTCTTATATACATAAATATATATATATATATATATATAAACAACTATGTCTTAGTTGTTTAGAATAAATCAATTGAAAACATAACACTTTTACTGTGGCATTGCTCTACCACTTAGATTAATTCTTAGAAGAAACTGTTCATAAATGTAATGTTTTCCTGCCTTAAAAGGAAAAGTAAACTATATTATAAAAAACGATTTATATACAATTTATTTAAAATTAAAAAAAAAATACACTCTCAATGACAACAGGCACATAAGAGACAAAAACAAGTAAAGAAAATGTACTATCATTTTAAAATCCAAAATTTTGAGTTGTCTTTAACAACCTTTGTAATACATCATGTAAAACATTTGCCAGCTCAGCTTGTGTTTCAAGCCCGAAACCAGAGATTATAAACAAATCTGAAGTGTCTAAAGATAATAAAATCTATTGTTTTATTGTATTATATTGATTTAGTGGATAGCCTAGTTATTATCATGTATTTTAGCCTTATTTCTTCTATTGTTCAGATTTGACTCGTTCTCTAAATATTTACATATCTTTTATTGTTGTTTTGTTTAATTAATTCTCCTATAGTAGGTTTTATAACATGTTTTTCTTCATAATCTATTATTATCTTTTATCTCTGTCTTGATACATTGTCTTTGGTCTATTTTCAATTAAACATGGGTATAAATGACTTGCAAATAATCACATTCTGTTTTTATTTACATTTGATAGGGTCCCAATTTTTCTTTAAACAGGGTTGTCTGAAAGCTGTTATATAAATAAAGTTTGATTGATAAGACACCCAAAACATGCAGGATGTCTTTTAAATGTTGACTGTAAACTCACACAGGTAACTAAAACCCAGTGCTCTCTACACTGACATTTGAAACTAAGGACAATATTACAAAGTAAAATAATGACGTTTTGAAGGTGTTGTCTGTTCTTCACAAGTTGCCTGCAAACACATTCGTCCTCACCAACATGAGTGATTGAGAGAGGGAGCGACAGGTAGAGATGGAGCAGCAAAGCTAGACAAAGAAGAGCAAAGACAACAGTAATGGCGGTGATAGCGGTGTAAATATGTCAGTGTGGCCGAGCCAGGAAGCAAGGAGTTGACCTTGGTCATAGTTTAAGAGCTGTCTTTTGTCCCCCTATAGCGAGCAGCTCTGAGAGCCATTTGTCTGCACACGACCGTGTTGTTCTCTCTCCTTCTCTTTCTTTTTGTCTCGGTGGTCCTCCTTTTATCTGTCTAATTCCTTTCCCTCCTTTTATCGCTCACTTCAAAACTCAATTCAAAATCCTTGTTATCACTTTGAAAGCTTTGCATGGTCAAGCTTCCTTTTACATTACAAAGTTACGACAGCCCAGGGCATGTTAGTTGTACCTCGCTCCCGACTTAAAATCAAAGGCTTTGGCTTTCTGCGTTTGAAGTTGTGGCTTCAAGACTTTCAAATTCACTCCTATTAAAATAGATATTAGTGGACTCCAATAATCATCTCACGACCCACCTGCTTAAAGTTGCCTTTGTTAATTGTTTTAGTTGTTTTGTGCAAAATCATTAGTTTGTAATACTTGTTCTTAGGGTCATCTTTACTTTTTCATCAATTTTGTAAATAAACAGAGAAAATATCTTTAAAAAAAAAAAACATGACAATAAAGTAATTTTGACTGATTGCTTTTCTTCTTGCAGCTCCTTGATTACTCAAATATTCACATCTTTAAACTGTATATCGTTTATATAATTATCTATCTCATTGTTTCGACATTTTTTGTAGTTGCATTTCTCAGTAAAAAATAACATTACAGTTACATGTGATACGTGTCCTTCCGCATACCTACAAATAGGCATTTTTTTTATTGCCATTTAAACTTGATTTTACATTCCAGTCTACACACACACACAGCAGTTGCACTTACAGAAACAGACACCATGCTGTCTTCTCTCGATAGAAAATTAAGATGACTTACAGCTATCAACTCTTTTGTTTCTGCCCCTTACACTCAACTTAACCATGGTTCCTCAGTCCTCCCTCTATGTTGCACACAAATCCACTGACACACACACACACACACACACACACACACACACACACACACACACACACACACACGTCTATGTAAAAAGCTTTTAAGCTGGGTTAATGATGCTTTGTGACTGATGTGATTAGTAGCAACATGTCGGTTTGAATCAAAGTTTCTAGGGAGCATTTGAAAACTATATTTGTATTTTCAGTGTGGTATGACACCAAAGCGTGTACTACACCTGTCAGTCCACTGGAGGACACTGTGTAAGTGTGTCCCTAGGCGGGAAAAGTACACACATTTATGAAGGTCATGTAACAACGTAAAAAGCCCTAAAATTCACAGAGAAAGGAAAAGTCAACGTGTATTTCGTGGAAAAAGTTTGCATTAATGTAATGTTTGCTAATTAACTTGCATGATGTAACATTACTTACATAAAATTACTTATTTTAACCCATTCCACAATCTTTCCCAAACCGTAACCACATAGTTTTGTTGCCTTACTCTAACCGTGTGGTATTTGGTGCCTTAGACGCCTTATTTTTCACATTGTTATTTTTTGATGCCAGACGTGACACTGACACGAGAGCATCTAGTGGACTAACGCGTGCATTACACACTCTGGCAGAATTGTCAACTGAGCTTCCATATTAGTATCAGGAGCAGAGCAGTCTATTTAAAAATGATGCTGTTTCTCCATGATTCCCCTGTGGGGGGTTACATTGATCTCTTCCAGCTCTCACTGTGTGCTGTCTTTAAATTAGCCTTCACAGGGAGTGATATGAAACAGAGCCTTCGTGCCAAAATAAAATCTATATTTACATGTATTCTCATTATAATATTGCTATTCAATTACTGACTTTCTGGGTTTTTAATATTTTATGACCTCTTGAGGAAAAAAAAAAAAAAGCTTTTTAAATAAAGCTGTATTATTTGACTCCAAAGTAAAAGAAATCATGTTATTTGGAGGGTGGCAGAGTTACAGCACCATGGTGACTCTGGGGGCAGCTTCCACACATCGTCGGCCGACAGTAAAATCTGCAGGGACAATGATAGTAAAAGCTCCCTTCCTATCTCAATAATGACTCCGAGAGCTCAGCTGCTAATTGTCGATGCTCAAAGGCACAATGATAGTCCTGGTGAGACTGCTTAATGCTCTGAAATGTGAAAAACCTGGCAGCTCCATGTAGGCTTTGGTCCTCTCACAGTGGATTTTTGGCCAGGTTTTCAAAAAAAACCTAAAAAGGTGCAAAGTTCCATAAACCTTTGTCGTTTAAAAATGCAGTTTAGGGTAAATCAGATATATTTGTCTGTACATCTGTGAATGTGTAAATGTGTTGGTCCTTTGACAAACTGGAGGCTTGCCTAAGTATTTCTTCACTTTTCCCCCAATGCATCCTGGGATTGCTGACATCCTGGAACTCTGATTTGGAACAAATATCCCAGATTGAGGATAGCTTGATGAATGAATAAAAATATGAAAAGCACAATGGAACACAAACAGTGTTGTTTGAGTCAATACGGGTTAAATAAAAAATTATGAAACAATCAAAAATATAATAAAAAAAACAAACAAGTAATATCTTTTTCAGGTTCCAGGATTGATGAATAATCCCTTTTACGGAGAAACGTGTACTATATTAGGCTTTCAGTTTTCATTGAAAATCATTATCAGGAGCTAATAAATACCAGATGTGCCAGTTAATTGATCAACTGCATCACTCAGATTGATGGTGTCATAGGCCTAAATACTAAAAGTAAACTGGGACACTGGTCTGAAAGCTACGATGAAACTGAGCTCCAATGAGGCTACTGCATGTTTAAAATAAATATTAACCTAATATTTCTTCAGCAAAACTGACTTTTTTCTATTCATTTGTACTGGAGACAGAGCTGGCATCTATTCTAGTGTCTATTTATGGTACTGGAACATAAAATACTTTGATACTGGTTTCAGCCTTTGACCATGTCTATATGAAACAATGAAACTCGCAGTGTGCTGGATGTGATAACGCACAGAACTGTCTATAGCACTTTGAATATATATTGATTGTGTAACCTCTCACTGCTGCTCTGAAGTTTGTGTAATGTTGTAAAAGTCAGAGCTGTTTTTCATTTGAAATCTTTCATTCCACCAGCCGGGCTGTGTGGCAATAAAATGAGCATGAAGTACTGTATGGCTGAAGAGGGATTGAATCTCTTTCCAAATCTGTCATCCATACCCAGGCTGTGTGTGTGTGTGTGTGTGTGTGTGTGTGTGTGTGTGTGTGTGTGTGTGTGTGTGTGTGTGTGTGTGTGTGTGTCTTTTGGTGCTCAAGAGCACGTGTCTGTTTGTGTATTTCCGTGCATGTATGCATGGTCATATGTATGTATGTGTATTTGTGCAAGTATCTCTGTACATGTATGTGTGCAGGCTTGTATGTGCGCATGTGTGCTCATGTGTTCTACAAGAGAGGAGCCAGGATTAATGCCTTGCTGTCACAGGGCCAGGATGATGGAGTAGTCAAACCACAGCAAGATGGAAAGAAGAAAATCTGACTAAAAGAGAGAAAAGTGGACAGATTAAAAAAAAGCATGAAAAACAGGGCAAAGGATATTTCTTTCATTCACAGAATAATCCCTGTTCCACAAAAATGATCATACTCTCACCCTTTTTATATGATGAATAGAGATGATCTGTTTAAACAAGATTCATTTTATGAAAGAAATTGCTTTTACTTGCATTTTAGATGATTTTACTTCCATTAATAAGTAAGTAAGATGCAGTAAAAAATAAAAAAAAGGGAAACAGGGTTAATAATGCCTCCATTTGCCATCGTGTTAAAGGTGTATTGTGCATTTCGATTTAGTGTTCTGTCACTTTAATACGCGTTGGTGGTTGCCTTTAGGGAATGGCGCTCCTTGTGCTCTTCCCAGTTCAAACTGTATGTTATAAAAGTGTACAAATTTATTTAGGATTATGTTAAATTTTGTTGATAATCTTATTATTATATTAATGCATATGTCCCTACAGGAATTTAAACATTGACCAAGGCTTGTGCAACTGTAGTTTTGTATCCTTGTTATGTCTGTTCTACCAACAACGGCATATACGCTTCATCGTCAGCTTAGTTAATAATCAAACAGCCTGTGTAGTAACACAAGTGTTTTTTATACTTCTAGTACGATTCATTTCTGAGGATATACGTTCCCGAACAGTCCATTGACAGCACGATCTGTCATTAGCCAGAATAAACGGACTCCACTGAGAATCCTGGTCTGTGGTGACGTTATCCAACACAACACATGATCACACTTGTTACATGAGCATCATAGTTTCAAATACCAGTAAAACAAAAATGATACAGCAAAGAAATACAGTAAATCAAACAAAGAGACACTGAGGAGACAGTAAATAACAACTGACGGAGGTGGAGGTTCAAGTATAACATAACATGCTGTATATGCACTCGTACATTAAAAACAACAGTGGCACAAGCAGGTTATATTGGGCACTCAAAACCAGGATAGTTTTTGGTTCCTCCAGATTTGTATAAGTACCACCAAAGAGGAGGACCTCTCAGAAAAAACATTTTGGTTGAAGTTCATGTAACAATAGAAAAAAGAAGAATTACTCTGACTGTAATTTGCTTTAAAGAGGCAGGAAATGACAGTGAGAGTAAAATATCAATTTAAGGATCTATGCATATAAGTCTGACCTTGAGAGGTGCTCCATGGCTATACCCACATAACTATCATCATGATTGTTGAACTTTACTGAGTTTAAGTGCTCTGCTAATAGCAGTGGGATAGTAGAATTTAGTTGTATGTGAAGGTGAGCAAAGATGTGGCAAAGAGGCTGTGTCACTGTCCGATTAGCTGCTGGATAATGAGAGAGAAAGTCTGAATGTGAGTCTATATGTACATGCCTTAGAGTGTGTACGTGTGTGTAGTAGGAGAAGAGTGAGTGAAAGAGGGAGAGGATTTCCACCATTACAGGAAGCCTATCATCTGTACAGCTGGTGAACCACTGGGTTGCCAACGGAAACTCCAATCAGACGAGCTCAAGCCATCCAACTTCCTGATGTGAGTCCAGATTAAACCCCCCAGGAGTGACCTCAGGTGTCATTGACACACACACACACACACACACACACACACACACACACACACACACACACACACACACACACACACACACACACACACACACACACACACACACACACAAGCAAGGTGACATGCACACACATTAAACCTCCTCCATAATCGCACACACATACACTGAGATGCTAATTAAACTCCACACAAATATGACAGCCACGCACACACACGGTCATGTCTATGTCACTTCAAAGGACATAACACTGACTTAGATATGTTTCCTGGAGACTTACCATAATCATAACTACTTGTCAAACTCTAACTCTAACTTTAACTTAAACCAAGTTATTTACCCAAGATCTAATCAGTTATGTTATAGTGACTTACTTACAAGTCCCCACAATGTTGGTGTACAAACACATTCAAGTCCCCACAACATGGGTAACACCAGCTCACACACACACACACACACACTCCGAGGTGTTAATTAAACATTGTGACGGGTGATGTCACTTCCCCATGCCAACTCTGACAGAATACCCATCCCAGTGCCCACTGTGTCAACCAGCTGCCACGTCTCACACACACACACACACACACACACACACACACACACACACACACACACACACACACACACGATTTGTCCCAAAAATAACATATTTTATTTTTTTAATGTGTTTATAAATGTGTTTCTCATTTGAAATCATCATATTTGTATAGCTCTAATGTTCACATTATAATTTCACCCTTTCTGGATTGACTTTTGATAATTTTCACAGCCAATATTGTGCAAATTTCCTCCCATTATTTTGTTGACAGGATTTGTTTTCAAAGTGTTCTGGTATATTTCCAAGCCTGCATTTGTGTGGGGCACACAATCTTTGAGAACTATTAATTGCCATTGGTTTAATATGCTATTTTCTCAGTTGGCAAAGTAAAGCGCTGCTAATCAAGCGTCCGCCTTCAGTGGAAAGTTTGTTGGAATACGTGCATGCTGCGTGTTTTACATGTTTACTTTTCACACATTTAGTGAGAGTCTTCTCATCCAGATTAACAATGAAAGCAAGAACAAATACGATCCATAAAATCCATATTACATGGAAATTTTGTGGAGCAGAGACACTTAAATGAAGTGATTGCATTACACATTGCTGTCTGTCTTTCTTTTCCTTCCTGATTCTTATTTACCCGCTTGTTTACTTATCTGTTTGTCAGGAATCTTCAGTCCATCTCTGAAAAAAAATATGAATAGGGTGTGTGATGAAGGCTGTCTTTCAAAAATATCTGCCTGGAAGTTTACTCAGTTTCTAATGTCTGCGTGTGTGTGTGTGTGTGTGTGTGTGTGTGTGTGTGTGTGTGTGTGTGTGTGTGTGTGTGTGTGTGTGTGTGTGTGCGTGCGCACGCACGGACGTGTGGCTCTCCATGTTAATAAAGCCCACAGATATAGCTGTCAGCTTGCTGTGTTTATTCAGGCTCAAGGCCAAATGCTCGAATATCCTCCTTGACTCGCTGTCTCCATCTATCTACATCTTTCCATCTGTCTCCCTCTCCTCTCATCATCCCTATCTGTCTGCATCTGCCCCTCCATCTCGTCTGTGAAGCTGTATGTGCATCTGGTCATCTGTCTGTCGAAATGTCTCTGTGCTCTGACACAACTCCTTCCACAGTGAAAATGAATGAGAGAATCCTTCACAGACAACATTTATATTCATATTATAAGAGTGCTGGGTGGGAAAAGGAAAAGAAAAATCCACCTGCTGGTACTCATGCTTTGTTAATTATTTTCAACAGCCCTCACAGAACAGATGTAATGTTTTTGCTCTGGCTTGAAAATCTACTTAAGAAAAGTAGTGGTGACATTAACACCACTGTAGCAGCAACATAAAGGGGAAAAAAACAGCAGGAAACATTTTGTTTTTAATTGTTTTACTTTTTTTTTACTGCACTTTTGTGAAATCGGCAATTTTTTTCCAATGACACATTTTATACTGCATTATGGAAAACGGTTGAAGCCATTTCTCTTTTATTTTATAGGAACACCAGAGTTATTTACTGCTGTGCTTCACTATGAATAGCTGCTCTGCACCACACATCTGTGTCACAACCGGATGTCACATTAAATATATGCAGACAGTCATTGACAGAGGAGAAGACGGACCTCCTCATGCTGAAAAAGTTACATTTATAATGGCTGGGTGGACGGCCTTACAAAGTCATTCAAACCAAAGAGGTAGAACAGTAAAACAGTGGTGATGGAGAAAAGGAAGAAGTAAGCACATTGTCAAACTATGGTGGTGAGTATTTTTACCTGAACTCCGACTCACTGTTGAAGTCACTGCATCAGAAGTAAGCTCAAAGATACGTGAAAGACGTTTCACTCAGTCACATTAGACTGTAATGATGCTGCTTAAATGCATGACATATATAATATATGATATATATAATATAGCCTGCAGGACTATACAGTATGTTGGCTGTTGTTGCACTCTGTGCTTCCTCATCACATGACTGAAAATATTACTTCCAAACTGAGGGACTTCTGGAGCACGGGGCAGAGGGGAAGCTGGAGTAGGACGTCGAACATGTTGTCACTATGGTTACGGTACCTCACAATTCTTTTAGTCAGGGGATCTGAGTCAATGGGAGGCCAAAGACTCTTGAGAGATGCCTGCTGCTACTCATGGTGTCTCGGTGACTGGTTCACTGGAGACTAGGCACACTGAGCTACAGCTGGATCTTGTAGGACTGGAGCGGGCTTAGGAATCAGAGACAGAGGAGTTTTCGGGTATCAGAGAACTGAAGTGTAAAGGCTAAAGGCCAATTCACATAGAAAGCATTTTTAGAGGCGTCTTTGACATCTGTCACTAGAAGGAATTTTGATGTCCGTCACTTGTCAGTCTTACAGACCAGACAGGCTTCACTCTGGGACCCCCTGTGTGTTTTTTTTTTTTTAACACTTGTATGTTTGTATAATGTCTAATCAGGCTGATGGTGTCACTGTGAACTTTCTGGTTTCACTTTCCCATTAAATCCATAAAATCAATGGATCCCTCAATAAAAAAGTCTTGCACCATTTTCTTAATATGGTACCCCATGAGGACACAGGTGGAGGGCTGGCAGACAGCGAAGCAGGTGGAGTTGTAGTGAGTGTTGGTGGAGGTAAGGACTTTGCGGAGATGGGAACAAAAGGTGAACTCAAGAGAAAACAGATAGAGGACTTGCTAATGGGGAAAATGGCCATGACAAAGGAAGAGATATGTTGAGTTCTTGAACTGCTGGGATGTTCCCTGTTTGGGGTTTTGTACCTAAGAACAGGGAGGATGATTGACAACAGAGGAATGATGAGATCCAGCAAAGTGAGCCACTACAGACAGTTTGAGGCTGAGAGGAAGGAAAAGAAGTGTATTATCATTTTGACGATAGGTAATGGAGTAACTATAGTAGAGAAGAATTAGATAATAAAGGATTACAGGTATTTCTACGTGTATTGTAGAAATCTGGGGCTTTTTCATAAGGATTCCTCGTGCTAAACGTTTCTCCTAGTGCTGTAAATCCAGGAATATTCTTAGAATTGTGACATTATTTTAAGAATTTCCCCTTAAACTAAAGACTGGATCCTTGTAAAGATAAAAGTTATTCACAAAACAGCTTAGCCCTTAAGAGAGCTTCTACAGTGAAAATCTGTTAGGAGAAGGGAGGAGGTCTTAAGAATCCCTTAAGCAGAGGAGAAAATTGCGGAAGTAAATCGAGGTAGGAGAAATGTTCTTTATAAAACGTTACACATTATATCGTGCAGGAATGATGTTTGTGGTTGATCTCATTGGAGATGCTCACATTTCCCAGTCAACGCAACAATGACAGAAGTAAAAGCAGTCGCAGCGCGTGGGTGTTTGGCGACTTTACAAATGTGACAGTGAAGCACTCATGACTCGGGTCTATCGAAACCTTCCATCAGCAAAGTGATGCTTAAATTCACTTCCACTGGATGTCACTGTCCATTCATAATTTTTTTTGATCAGCCAATCACATCTTTTAAAAGGATGCGTCACAATTCCTCACTAACATAAGGGTTTCTGTCCCTTCCTTGCTCAGAGTTCCTCTGAGAAGTTTCCTAAATCACTCCAAAGCTAAGACTCCTTGCTAAGATTTGTTGGCCTAAGTTCGGAGCTCTCTGGGAGGATTTTGAGAATGAAGAAAACCTCTGGTTACTGGAAAATCCATACTGACATGCAGGTCAGGGGCTATTCTTTACTTGATGCTTTAGTTTGTAACTTATTTGATGTGAATTGAATAGCTCATTGTTTTGGTTTTATGACCTGCAGTTTTACGCTTTAGTTGACTAAATTAGTCAAAGGGGAAACCATGCCCCCCCTTAAAGAAGCACATTTCCAACATACTCATAGAACTGCAGTTATGTCCTGCAACTACTCTCTATTTAGTTAGTTCCTGTGAACCCGTTTCATTTCATCAGTGTGAGATGCGCTCATGCATTTTTCTTAATTTGTCTGTTTTGCTGCAGGTCTGTGTTTCGTGAAGGGTGGGGCCGAGTCTCAGACATACACTGCAGCAGAGCAGAAGGGTGGACACGGATGAACGTTACTGGAGTTGAAGACAACTACACTTGTTGCATGACTGTAAAAAAACAACACAATAAAAGCCTAAAGTTAAGCTATCAATGGACAAACCTCAACGTCAAACAGATGAAAACCAGACCAGAATATCAGCATTTTTTTAAATATACACTGTAACTACTGAAAGTCGTAAGGATGCTTATGTTAGCAAGCCCAGAGCTTCACCCCCCGGCAAGTCGCGTAGCGTAGTAACGACCCCCCGCCCCCACCCCAAGGCTGTCTGCTGGGGGAAACATTGCTAATGATGCTCAAGGAAAGCAGGTCAGTCCTGAAAGTGTACTTTAACCTTGTTTTTGTGCATGTAGTTGTAGTGTTTGTATCTTTTCATGATTTTTCTTTCGGATGAATCAGGAGCTTTGTAATGACGTAATAGATCCACACTTCTGATAACAAGGGGATGAAGGATGCAACAGTTTGCAGGCTTCACCTCTTGCTATAAAAACCTGGCTCCTTTGACCACAGCTTTCTCATCGACTTTCAGCTCAGCCTTTAATACCTTCAAGTGGCACCAGAGGATCAGGAAACTTCACCATCTAGATATGTCTTCATCTGCTCTGTGTCTGGCTTTTTTTTTTCTTAGTTTGGGACAAACTGTATATGAAATATACCCTTCTTGTGTCACTTTGCCTTCTTTCCATTTTAGTCTATGAGGATTTGCCCCTGTCATTTTGATTGCACTCATGTACTTTCTTCATGATCTCAACATCCTTCTTTCTATCTCTGTCATATTGTATTGTAGTTCTCTCTTCACTCTCCCTTTCCATCACCTTGCCTTCACCTTTGCTGTCAGCCTTTCTGTGTCTGTCCTCTGTTTTTCAATTTCACTAACCCCTCTTCTTCACTCCCTGTGTAAATCCCCTCTTATCCACTCCCAGTAACAACTCGCCACATCCGGCCCTCTTGTTCTGTCACTGGATATTTGTTCAAGATTAACCTCTCACTCTCTCTCCCACATCTCCTCTCAGTCTTGCTTTTTCACTCTTATCTCTTTTTATTCTTTGCGTCTCGCCCTCTCTTCTTCGTCCCCTTTCCTTTGTTTTTGGTCTTTTGCACTCGCCCCGCCATCTCTTTCCGTCCCCTGGAGAGCTGCGACATCAGTTTAATGGGCATCTTGGCATCTAGTCCACTGAAATATAAATGTGTGTCTCTCTCTTTCTCATTCTCTCCCTGCGCCTCCCCCCCACTTGCACAGCAAAAGAGAAAGAAGGACCCTGATGAGCCACCAACCGCCAGCCAATTCCCGGGGATGACACGCATGTTTGTGCCGCACCGATTGCCGTTTGCTTTTCATCTATCGGATAGATTGAGCTCTTGACCCTCACCACTCCTCCACCTCCTCCTCTTTTTTCATTCCTCAACAGATTCCCTCCTCAGTTTGTCCCAAAAAAATCTGCAGATGGATTTTACAAATAGTTAAAAAAAATTGTTTTCTATTTTGTTTACTCTGCCGCCAATGTGTTCAACATTGGTTCTGGGTTACATTGCCGCCAGGGACAGTATTTGGGAAAGTTATTTTCCATTTGAGCTAATAATAATTTTTGTAGTAACAATTTAAACAACAGTCTTAAATATTCCAAACATGTTGATACAAGTGTTTCCTAAATTTAGTAATAAAACAATATTTCAATACCTTTTTGGAAATTATTTTTTTTCAAAAAAATTATTTTTGTCAAGACAAAAGAAGCTAAATTGAACGAACTTTAAAGTTTTAAAGATTAAGTACAGTACAAATCTTATAAACCGTTCAGTATCATCTTTGGAATCTTTATTGCATGTTTCTTTTAAAGTTTTATATTCAGCACTGCTAGTCTGACATGCCTAACTTGGCTCCACCCACATACTGCTCACAGCTTCAGTTTTTGCTGTGATAAATAGTCTAGAAGCCTTGTTTACATGAAGGTTCCCTCAGCCACTCTAAAGTGTGGCTCAATCAGCAATGTGGGGTGATGTCAAGCATTTGTCAAATAAAGCATTCATTTTGAAATGTAGTTTCAACATCAGCGTGCAGGTCTGCGGTGGAAGAGCCAGATGAAGCGATACGAAACAGTTTTTGCTACAACTATCGAGGAACTGAAGCTTTTTTGAAATGTCTGCAATGGTCCTTCACCCACATGGCGTTGCACTCTGCTCACATTAGAGGAGGGTCTATCTTGTTTACAGCTTGGTGAGTTTGATCAGCCAACATACGTCATACGGTGGTTAATAATAACTGGTTACAGGCTGCTCCAATAGCTTCAAAATGAACCCAAGGTCTACGCCCATTAGGATACAAAGACTGGAAACACTCCCCAGTGGAGCAGGGCCAGACTCAATGGATTCAAACAGTGAATTTGGGTCCGGTAGTACCAGGCTACGATGTGCCAACAACAGCATTTATTACAAGCTGGAAACAGAAACCAAACAGCTGATCCTATTCTTCTTTTGCTCCCGCTACGCAGCGTCTTGTTATGTGTGCAGTGTCTTGTTGCATATCAAATACCAATTCAAGTGTCTGCACAGCAAACAAAACTTTAATATATTCTTGTAATCTAAATAATCTAAAACAGACTGTTATGACTGACAGGACAAAAGACCTGCACACTGAATGTAAACAGCAGACATTAGTTTCAATGCAGCTGTTTAAACTGAGTATCAGTGTTGGATTTCAGAATCACATTGAAGACGAATGATTTATTTCGCTGCATAACAAATTATTGAGATTGTATTATCGTGCTTCATACTTTATGATGTAGCATAATGATGAAAATGATGGAAAACTGAGTAAACAGTCCATGCCGTTAAGATTTACTCAATCTTTCTGCTGACACAAAGTGTGAGAACTGAACAGAGAGAGTGAGAGACTGAGTCCAGTGAGTGTGGACTGAAATGGTCCCTGATAGCCAGCAGAAAGAAGAATTACTTATAGTTTAGTCAGCCTCTGCTTTAATTTATGTATCAACATCTGGGCTCTACATGCATATTTGTGTTGCCAGTGTGATTGAGTATATCTGTGAAGGGGCTGCATTGCATGTCTGTGTCTGTGTGTAGTCTTTGCATGAATGTGTGTGTCACCGTGTATCTGTTTGCGTGAGTATCAGAAAAGTCTTTGTGTGTGTTTGCTGCACTTGGTAATTAAAACAGCGAGTGCCAACCCAGTGACAATGTAATACCACTCTAATCATCCTCGGCTCTCCCATCTGTGTGCCCAACTCTCACATACAGACAAACACACACACTAAACCAACATTCACCTTTTTTGTTACCTTACAATTCATTCTTGAGAAAGAGAGACACAGAGAGACAAAGACAAACAGACTGATGCTCAGAGAGAAAAGAAGACAGCCAATTAGAGGGAAAATAAGACATATACATTTTTTAAATGTTTGTATGTTACTCAATATGACTGACTTTGATTAACATGATAACACTGGGTTGTTATTTTACTGCCCACAAATTATGCAAATGACCATAGTTTGCCACAATTGATCTTTTTAACAATCCTCCCTACATCTGTCTCTTCTGTAACTTTCAATCACTCCTTGTCCTTTGTCAGAAGAAGAAATGGCAGAAATGGAGGTTTGTAATTCATGTAGGATATAAAGATTATATTGTAAGAGAGAACAGGTTCCGTCAGCCTGTTTGTGATGGTTGACCAATGATTTTTTTTTAACTGTTATACTGAACATAATTCCACATGGACCACATTTGATCAGATGGTCAGTAAGTAGGTTTGACAAAACATGAACTTGAATTTTCCTGTCTGTCCTCTGTCTTTTGTACAATAATCTTTTTGTGGAAAATTGTGTTTCATCATTTACATCCTCAAAAATAAATTGCCACAAGGTGCTTAACTTTTCATCATTTCTTGAGGCTATATTCTGCCTCTCCATGCAAGTCCAGTTTAACTGTTTGGCAATACAGAGACTCATGTAAGCACAGAGGGAAGCAGGACGACTTACAGCTCAATAGGGCAATGTGAAGAAGTCTAACTTGGTAAACTTGCTATCAAAAGTGTCTGGAGTATTGCTGGCATGCCCTTTTACTCCAAAACAATCTCAGTGAAATGATTGTTTCCCACATGCGATTCACATTTAATTTAAAAAGACACAATGAGAAAAATAAGTCCAGATTTGAAGATTGACACCACTTTTTTCACTCTACTCCTGACTCCTTCCCCTTCCACACTCTTGTACCTCCCTTCTGCTCCCCCTTCCTCTCCTTATCTCTACCACTTGGGAAATTGGATGGTCTAAATTTCTATCCACCCACTCTTGACTGCTGTGTCCAACAGGCTGAACACCACAGTGTCAGCCTGTTGGACACAGCTTGTCAGTGGTATGTAACATTTATGAGTGGGAAAGCTTAATTTCCAGCCCTGAAGGCAGGCTTGCTTGGCGGTCCCTACCGATGTTACCATAGAGTCACCTCATGTTTAAAATTTTAATAGTCGGATGGATGTAGAGGATTTTATTAATTGTCTGGGCCTGCTGAGCGGGTCTCAGGTTGGAGTGACTGTGACCACCTGTTATAGTTTGTTTCAACCATGTTTAACTCTTAAATACTGCATACAAATTCCTCTCCTCCACATCTTATCCTTTTTAACCCCAAACCCATCTCAGCATTGTGTATCTCTTCTTCGTGCTTTCTCTTCCTCATTTTCATCTTCTTCATCTCATCCTCTACATTTCACATTTACCTCGTCCACCTATTCTCCTCCCGTTCTCGTGATCAGCTCCGGAAAGTCGAGCTCATTTAACACTCTAATTCACAATTATATGGACAGGGGCTTGGGTTGACCCTAGACTCAGTGACACACACACACACACACACACACACACACACACACACACACACACACACACACACACACACACACACACACACACACACACACACACACACCTGAATATGGTTCCCCTGTGTGATTTCTACAGTGAAAGGTTAATTTGAGTGTAAGGAGCCCAAGGCTATGAGTGGGAACAAGGGGATAGATAGGTTGAGAGAGAGAAAGCCAGTAAGAGAGAGCGAGGGGGAGACGTGGTAATTCAGTTCAGGAAAAGCAGCAACTTTAAGGAAGACAGTGTGAGAGACACCGAGAGGAAGAGAGAGCGAGAAGGAGAGACGTGAGCACTCAGAAACGATATTTAATTAGCTTTGGATGACAAGCTGACTTGCTAGAAAAAGGCCACTCTCCCTGCACACTTTTCTCCTGTCAAGTACCCTGTTAGTGAAACCTCTTGGACAGATGGGGGGGGGGGGGGGGGGCAAAAAGAGACAGAGAAGAAGCAACAGATGGAGAGAGGACGAGTGAGAGATGGAGACAAAATGAAGGAAACGTCTAAAAAAAAAAAGAATTCAACTATTAGACTGAAAGATTAGACTGCAGCAATGTACGTTGGAAAATCATTTTTACAACAAACAGGAGCAGCAAATGCCAAAGTTAACATACTGTAGGCATTTCACTGCAATATTTGGTGTGTATACACAGGTATATAGCATACGCTCACCTCTGGATAAGGTTTTTTTCCATATACCCGCCAAGAAAAATATATATATGAGGGTTCATCTCGCGAAGCAAGGTTACAGCCAATCACATAAAACTTTAATGCTATCTGTGGTGCTGTGCATTGGAGACATCGGCAGTGTTGTCTTGCAGCAGGTAGCAGTGCAAGCCAGATTACGAGTGGGAACAGCAACTCGTTAAGAGCCCAGTGCAGCTATTTTTGTTCTACATCCAAAAATGAGTTTGGATGTAAAGGACAAGTACACACAACCAGAAGTACTTGTATGGATGTTGGGAAGCCCCTTCCATCCCGAACATGTCCGATGTCAGATTCGAGGGATTGTGTTCATCCGCTACGATTGTCCAGCTGTGAGGAGCTGAGAAAGGAGCTGGAACTATCAGCACTATGAATGACTTCCAGCAGTTATTCGTAGTGTAAGTAACACCGTGAATATAAAGAACCCTGGAGAAAAGTTCTCTTACTGGCTGTTGAGACCAAAAGCAACAATGCTCCACTATAAAAATACACAGGAATGCAATGATGAAGGTGTGTTGTCTCTGCTGTTGTTGACACAATATAATATTATATGAAGGGCTGTTTGAGTAATACATCTATGACTCATCAGGCATGACAAGATACACAAGTTTATATATATTTATAAAACAATTTTACCTACTGTATGTCGTATGTCTGTCCGTCCCATGATCATGACGCAAATATCTCAGGAACGCCTCGAGGGATGTAATGTAATTCAAGTTTTATAATTTGTCATGACGGCCCAGCATTTTTGCAGGAGTGATTTTGGTCTGCACCCCTGCTGTGCAAATGCAATGATCCCATTGGCATAAATGTGGGGGGCTTCATGTTCGAACTTTCCAATAAAATGGATGGGAATGCTTAAAACACTACGAGCTAGCTAATGGCACACAGAAATAACTAAGAAAACACACCATGACACAATAACCCTCCTCAAGTATAATAAAACTGACTTATGGCATTGTCACAATAAGATAAGATACACTATGAAACATTGCTACACCACTGAATATCATGTGTGACTCATTTAAATGATGACCGTTAATATAAATTTCCGCGAGCAAGTCAATTCTGCCTGCAATGACTCAATGCAATCATTTCAATAATATCCTGCTGCCTTTTCTAATAATGACAATTTATCAGCGTAGGAGTCAATTTCCTACACAGTGTTGCATAGCGGAAGCTATATTTTGAAATAAACCAATAGTTTCATTTTCATTTAAAGATACAACAAACCTCAAAAAGTTGAAATTGGCCTGACAGCAGCTGGAGAGGTACTAGACAACACACAGTGTCTTTCCAGAGAACATTACACTCTGCCCCATAGGAAAACTGCACTTAACATCCCTCATGCCTTTTCTATCAAGTAGCCCTTTAAGTGTTTTGTCCTTCTTCTGCCAAAGACGGCTGAGAAACTACAAGAGTTTCAAGAAATCAGATTTTGAAAGAGTATGATTTGACGGCTTTGTTTGTCTCATAGCTGCAAACACACTGACATTCTCCCTCTCCAAAATGCTACTGATATCCGGACCTGCGTTTCTCCCTCTCCTTGTCAGAGGCTGCTGATCTCTTCCCTTTAGAGTATTTCATCTCCACACTTTAGAGGACTTGTTCAAGAAGCTGCAGGTGGCAGGTAATAAATCTAAAGCGTCTTCGATGCGATTGTGGGGACTATTCTGTTGAGATGAGTAAGATTTCATCTCTAAACCCTTCCTATTCCCAGGTATTATTTACAGACTATCAATCTCAACGGTGTCTCCTCGTACTTACAAACCTGTAACAAACATCCTGACTATATTCTTGTTAGTCGTCATGTGGCCGGTTCTCTTTTAATTTTCTCTCTGCTTTTTGATCCTTTGACTTCTCCCCCTGTGACATCAGCAGGTACACGTTTTTACTTTCCAGAAGAATGTGTACCTTAACTAGATGAACACGGATGGTTCTCAAATGATACTAATGAATTTGGTGATCCTCTACAGCACCAACATGTTTGACCATTTCAGTTCTGAGAGAAATGTTTTGAAAAACGATCAGACGGATTGCCATGAACAAATCTCAATCATTGCCGTCAGGTCCATTGGACTGCAGTGGTTTCTTCTCACTCCATCTACCATCTAGCTTGTCGAATTCCTTTGTTGTCGGTAAAACACCTCCAACATTAAGTCTATTTTCATCAGCTTAGCTGTACTTGCTAATAGGCTTAGCGTGCTAAGCGTAAAGGCTGAGATGGATTTTGTGCCACCTTGAGTTGTCCACTCCTGAATATTCCTCTCAATTGCAGCCATGCTGATATCATAGCATGTCATTTCTATTCATCGAATTCATGTGCTGCTTGATGTTTCTGACACTTTTGGTGTGATGGGATTCGAGCTGTCCGAGCTCTCATCCCTGCCATTTGTGACGGTAATTACAGAAAGCTCTTACCTCATGCAAATCAGTCATAAATATCGCAGATGTCTTGTGTTAACAATTACGTCTTCGCTGTCCTCAAAAGTGTTTCCATTCAAATTGTGCATTTCGCTTCCACGGGTTCTCCTCTCTATCTGCCCCGCAGCCACGCCCTCATTCTTGCTGTCTGTCTACCTTGATAAATTGCAGCTGGTTGGGCATGCACATCCAGGGGGGAAATGATAAACATCCATAGAGGACAGATTCACAATCTTCAAACACCCAGCTAAAAAACAGCTCTCACCCCAGAGGTAAAACTTTAACTCTTTTCCTCTCTCACTTCTCTTTCACTGTGTTTCATTCACTCTCTTTAAAAACCCTCTAAAACTCCTTCCCCCCCCCCTCTATTTCTGTCCACACACATTTCTTCCATTCACCACCCACAGGAAATCCTTCAGTGCTCTCTCCTCGTCTCTCTCCGTTACTCTTGGTCCTAAAAGCCAATTTGGAGGTCTTGACTTCCAGACTATCATGGATCCCAGGAGTTAAGCCAGCGAAATAAACGCTCAACCTCTGAACGAAAAAGCTTCTATCTGGAGATGTGACTTTTAAGAGACGGGTCAGTAGTGTGCTCGGTGCATGGGTGGAGGTAACCTGTAATGTCATTACATTGACAGAATATCAACAAGGACCTCCAGGTCTAATAAACTTCAACAAGCTGATTTAGAAAAAAAATTTTTTTTTACATAAATCTGCACTAAACAACACAAATGTATAGATATATAGATCTGACTTTGTGTGTAATGTGAAGGAGGTGAGTTTCTGACAAACTAACTCACTGATATTTCTCATTTAAATCTGCAGTTCAGGTCTCTTCTAGAAAGAGATTCATCATTTTCAGCTCTTTGTTCTGACTTTACAGCCCACAACTTTACTGTTTTAATTGACTCTCACTGCTCTCTTGTGTTGTTTCCAGTCCCAGCTGGAAGCAGCTATTTTCAGTGTGAGTGCTCTAAAATTCAGTTGCCCCCAACCCATCAAACGACCAATTGTAAAAGTTAGCAACTAGCTCATGAACATAGATGTGTTTTCGCAGGAGTTGTTTGAGACCAGAACTAAAAGAACAGTGAATACTGGACTTTCATTTGCCAGGTGGCCAGAAACACAACTCCAAAGGAGTGCTGTTTGATTAGAAAATTGTTTGCAAGCTTGATCACCATGTCAACCTCAAAAAAGTGACAATATGTCAGTGATATTAGAACCTTTACAGAGTTTTTTTTCATTTTAATGTCCCCCAAATGGCCATAAAATATGAATGCAGCAATTATTGCCATAGTTATTTTTATGCAGTATTATAAAGACTGAAAAGTGTACTGCCTTAATTTTTGGACTTAAAACAAAATCAATATTAATGTCTTTAGTTAATAATCTCCGGAAAAGAGACAAGAATTGAACTTCCAAAACCAAAAAAAAACTAAAGCACAATAGTAATAAAACAAAAACAAAACAGTATATGCTTGTAGCAGGTCTGAGCTACCGTGGGGGTTCCTTGGAGACAGACGACTCGCTCCGTCAAGACGTTCGGGTGTAAAATGCCTTTATTTGCCCGGCCCACACAACAATGTCTCTGTGCTACCGTGTTCCTCCCTTCCTCCTTCTCCTTGCTCCCCTTTATAGGGGAGAGCTCATCAGTTCATTCCAGCTCAGCTGTGCTCATCAATTTGTATTCGGCTCAGCCGTGCTCATTACCCCTGCCCGGCACCGTTCCCTGAACCGCTCCTCCCACTCTCTACCCCCTGCAGCTGAGCTAACCACACCCCGCCACCACAATGCTATTGTGTTCTTTTGAAACCACACCTTAGCTCATACTAATGCTGCGTTCAAATGGGGTCGTATTTACACCGTACACAAGAACAGTCATGAACGGCCCTCTCTTGTGGTATTCACGATGCCGGATCTCTGTCATTTCCATAAACGTCACAACTTGTGAAGACGAGACTTATAGAAAATTCAGAGAACATGGATGTTCATTTCTCGTTGGTCGTTAAGCTAATATATTGTAATTTTACTCATGTAGAGTTTGTCTTCATAACTTAGATAATAGCCTAGATACAATACAGTGATGGAAAGACGGCAAACAGACCAATTATTTGAAAACACCTGGGAAGGTCATGAGTTGGGGGGTAAACGACAGATAACAGCAGCAGTAGGAATAGCAGTAATAACAGCAGACGATATTGACAAAATTTTATGAAATCCTAAACACTCCCTGGCTGGATTATGGGCTGAGTGAAATAAGTGAAAATTCTACTGTTTTATATTGATTGGCACCGGCACTCCCACTGTGGATCCAACAAACTATACTTCTTTGAAAGTGCAAAGCTTCATGATTTAAACGCTGTGAACCATTTTTAAGACATCAAAACCAAAGCAACAATAACGAAGTAACATAAAGTAAAACTATGCCTTCTCTGCCTTCTACAAACAAAAGGGGCAGATATTTGTGAATCACTAATATTAAGGAGACACAGACACACACACACACACACACACACACACACACACACACACACACACACACACACACACACACACACACACACACACACACACACACACACACACATACACATACACACACATGCACATAAGCATACCAAATCAAGACTGATGTCAAACTTGTACAGAAGCTTCTAGCTGAAAAATATTCTACAGATTGCATTGTTATTGCATCATGCACAAATGTAAGCCAACCAAATGAGTAATGGAGTTAATATTGTGCTGGGTCAGATGTAAAAAAAAAAAAAAAAAAATCATTGGATGGTGTGAAGAAGGGTGACTATTACATATTTGTAATATATATATATATATATATAGTCAGCTTTTGGCCAGATATCCATCTGAAAATGTCAAATATTTGACCCCCTCTGTGAATTCTTGATTCAGCTCCCCAGGTGTTTGAACAATGTCTGAAGCTCTGAGCCACTACATGCAGTATAAGTCTAAACAAGAAACCCCTTATTGTTCTGGGGGATTGTGAGTGTGTGTAATGGAACGCTTCAAGCATTTAATTCCAAACTCTGTAAAGCCAGTTGGGGAAAAAGTTTTTTTGTCAGTTGACGTGAAAACAATTCATTCAGTCCTAATTTCCAAAACAATGGCCAGTGGTCTGTAGACACATCAATATTTCTTAAGATTATTCAATATTTTGATTTGTTTTCAGGCAAACTGCCCTTTTGGCAGTTAGTCTGGTTCATATAATTCTCTCTACGTCCAACAACCCTGTTGAACACACACACACACACACACACGCACACGCACACGCACACACACACACACACACACACACACACACACACACACACACGCACACGCACACGCACACACACACACACACACACACACACACACACACACACACACACACACAATGGTGTCACTATGACCAGGGCTGACAGGGGTTTCCAATCTTCTAAGGTAAATAGTCACCATGTTTGAACAGAGGAAATCAGTGTGTCATCCCTTTGCACACTCACACACCTGCATACACATGTGCATGAATGAATACACCTTAATGCAATCATACTTGAGTATATTTGGGCAAACGAAAACTATTTTGTTATATATAATAAATGCAACAAAACACACATGCTGGAGTTTTTTGCTGATTTCTCCCACAGAGCAGACCTGAATCAAACACCCATCAAGAGAGCTTTACTCTCACTTGACATGCTGTATATGTTTGTATGTTTAATTCATGTGTATTCTTTTAAAATGTCTGCACATGCAAAATCCTGGGATGGTGATGTTGCGTTGAAGGCAGCCCCCACTCTCCCAAATTCTACCAGGGGACGATAGGGGACGAAGGCAACATGAGCACACATGCTTGACAACAGTTCAGCTGCTGTCATGCGTGTGATAAGGTTTGGGAAAAACAAAGCTCCCAGGTGGGTTTTCAAAATGAGAAATGCCTTCATCTTACAATTTAGTGCAGAGTGCTTTGTGCCCTGGCAACAACACACCATGTAGACCCCTGTTTGACACCAAAAGGCCAGCTTTTAATCTGAAAGGACAGAATTTAATTGACACCCATCACTTAAATATAATGAAAGTATAAGTACTAAACAAAATATTAAACAGAAATAATCTCAAACTCAAATACCTGATACAAATTCTATAATACACATTTTCTTAACATTTATAAATTATGTTTAAATGTTGATGCTCATGTCATGCTCATGTCAAGTTGTCCTTGGATGAAGTAAGCACAATGTGTGGCTGGAATTCATTTGAATGTGACCTTTTTTCTTTGTACAATTGTTTAAACTGAAATAGGCTCTAAAAATCAGATATTACTATTACAAATCATGCCTCTGAAATTATCATGTAAAACATGAGCCTTAATATGTCAGGCAAAAACAAATTAACTTGAAAAAATAAACGATAATCAGACATGATGCATTCCAAAACACATTTTAGAATTTCTTGCAAATGATGTATTGTGTTTATTCTGACTTTTAATTCTGAGCACTTGCTGGATACAAATGCTGTCTATTACGAGTCTTAACAAAAACACTGTTACTCCAAAAGAAGGCACTTTGGAGTAACAGATCTGTTAGTTTGAATATTTGTCAAACATCTAAAACTGAAGCCAGAGTCAGAAAGATTTCACAGCCATAGTTTTTTTTTCCAATAGTATGTGCATGCATGTTTTTGATGGGAAAGTACAGAGCCGTGCTGGAGGTCTTCACATTTTGTCATGACAAAACTTTTGGCAAATTAGGTTAAGTAACATTTTGAGCCTATAAAGTGATGTTTAACAAATAAACAAAGCTTGTAGTTGTAAATCTCCCTTTATAAAACTCTAAAATAAATCTGCATGAACAACTTAAGTTTGTGAATATGTAGAAAACTATTTGTATTTGTACAAAAAAATGTGTGCATGAGTAGAAAAGATTTGTAAGGATAAAAAAAAAAAAGTATGAATAAGGTCTGTGAACAAATTATAGCAGTGTTCATGTTTCTCAAAGACAAACACCTGTGTGCTGATAAAAAGCACAAAACAGCACACAAAGTTCCCACACTGTAGGTGATGCTGAAGTTACAGGTGCAGAACTTTACTCCGTCTTTACACCTGAATCTGATTGGACAATGACAATCCAATCACAAATCCTAACTGTCCAATCAGAGGGCACACACTCAATCTGTGCTACTAATACAAATCTTGTTGATGCACAAACCTGAATTACTTACACAGATTTATTTTACAGGTTTAAAAAGGCTGCTGTGCTACTACAAACTTGACTGTACAAGCTCCTTATGGTACATCATGGTCAGACTGTTTTCTCAAGTACTGTCTATAAATTCAAGAACAAACTTTCAATTTTGCTTCGCCAGCTGATTGTGTCACTTTACAACACTGATGGACTCAATATGTTGTCAGAGTTATATATTTGCAACAATAAAAGCCTGTCCACGGTATTCAGATCCACCAGATTGAATTTATGTACTCGGAAACACATTGAACTTAGTTGAAAAGAAAACCTGCATGTTTTGTCCTTCATCAGCATTTATGACTGAAAGCTACAATCTTATAGCAGAGATAAAACCATACTTTACAAGTCAGTGAAAGTTTTAGAGTGAGTTGAGAATTATATCAATAAAACATTTGTAAATTGAATCAGAAATTGTGGAACGCAATGTTTCAGAGAAGGAAAAAAACAAAAAAGAAAGGGAAAAATACAGACAGAAAGACAGAGATAGACAAAAATAATCTATCTCGGCATCGTCCTAAATGGCAGTCAGCAGTCAAGTAATTATATTTGAGCAGCCAACTGATTTGTCTTTGTGGTGTGTGTGTGTGAGTGCTTTCTCTTGTGTGTGTGTGCATGTTCGTTCGGTGTGTTTCTTATCTCATCTCCGAAGATATGAATATTAATGACCCTATTAGCAGACACATATGCCAGGCTGTGCTTTGGTTGGAGTAACATGGGGTAATATTGAAAGCAAGTGAAATAAAGTGAAATATTGTCTTTGTGAGAAATCGACTTTAAGTTCCTTCTTTCTGCGGGAGTCATCGCCGAGGTCACATCGCTGAGGTGGAGCTTATTATACATTCCTATCAACTTGTGATAATTTAAATTTGAGCGTGTCAATCCAAGTGAGACAGCTTAATCGAACATGAAGTTTTGAAAAAATTGCTACCAGAAGAGAGCCATTTCAGCTTTGATTCAGACTTTATTAAGTTTACACGCAGTGAGGAGGTTTTGCAGATGTCCTAGTTTTTCTATACTGAACTGTCGCTGAACTTTGGTGTCAGCCAGAGAGGAAATTTTATAGAGGAATCGTGATTTTCTTTCTGAACAACAGGATACAGTCTGGTAGTGAGATTCAAGAAAAGCTCATTAAATATAAGGTGATCTGCATAAAAATACATGTGACATTCAAGCTAGATGCATAAAGTTTAGCACTGGTTATGAGAGCTTCACTTTGACAATATTTGCAAAGCATATGCAGCAGAAAATGACTTTTCTTCGACTTTATTTGTTTTTGCATTCACACACAACAAAGTGTACACAGGGCAAGAACACAAAGTTCTGAGAGTGCTCCTGTTGCGGGTGAACCGAACACAGCACTATATGATGAGCAGGGAGCAATGACCTTCGTGACTACTAGTATGTGCACATTTGCGATTTGCAACCTGAAACCTGAGCTGAGAGCTCGTATCAAATTTTGTATCAAATTTTTGAAGAACAGAACAAAATCGCAGCGAGCCAAATCTGGTGAATAGGGCTGGTGGGGAGCGACAATTGGGTTGTTGAGGATGAGAAACAGCATTATAATGCGCTGTGAAGTGTCACGTTGTCATGTTAGGGAACCAAAGTGCCATCATGCTACAGTTTAGGTCCATTTGGGCAGTATGTTTTCCCTCAGACACTTCAGAACATCACAGTAGAACTCAGTGTTGACAGTCTGATCCTGGGGGACAAATTAACGATGCACAACCCTGCAACTGTCAAAGAAAACCAATCTGGTTTGGTTTATTATTTTGCTCATTCATAATCTGATATATGTTAATTTGCAACAGCAACTGTAATATTTTAGTATGTTAATTTATGCCTACAATGATTAAAGCCTACACAGGCAGTTAGAGCAGCTTTGTGGTCCTTTGAGCAAGGAACAGGAGGATGTGCAGGTTTAGTAAACTGACATCTGGAAGTCCCTTTTGTGTGTGCAACACTAAAGTTGCAATTTCCATTGTGACACCATATAATGGTAAGCATGAGAAAGGTGTCACTCATTGTGATAAACACAGATCATTGTCCCCCGACTGCAGTCCCCTTCAGTTTTACTACGGTATATTAGTATTGTAGCTTCTTTCAGCTCATTGTTTTGGTTGTACTTGTACGTCCAACAACTTAACTGTTTCAAATTTAGTCTGACTGGTCTAATCAGTGTCTTTTTCAGATGCAGCAGGCAGCTTGTTAAAAAAAAAAAAAAAAAAAAAAAAGCTTTAAAAAGGCATTGTGCTTCGCCAGGAGGAGGATAATGTCCACATTTTTAATCTCCAGATGCGGCAAACATCTGTCAGTGAGCACAACACCTGACCAGTTTGGCTCACTGGAAATATCTCAGATATGGATGGTGATTCAGAACTCAGGAACGAGGCCACACACGCGCGAGCAGTTGTCTTCATTCCAACGTCACATATGCTGTTTTCAAAGACACATAGATACAGTTGGACAAAAGACAGGTTTGTCCGCACAGAAACATATAAACACTTAAAAATACAAGCAAAGCATTCACCTACAGAACAACCTCGGATGTGATGGGTGTTTTGTAAAAGACTTCCGTATCTTTAAAAATATGGTGACGTGTGTCCGTCATGGCAAAACACTGGTGGGGTGCTACATCCTGATGGTTGATTGAAAGACAGATTTCCTTAGTTTGTCTCTTTCTTTAAAACAGTTTTAGCTCTTAAGATTTTAGATGCTTTCTACAATAAATTAGGTTTAGACTTAATTAAATTAACCAGATTCTTTTTTTCACAATTTATAAGCATAACATTTGTCCAAAAAAAGACCACAACAATAGTGTGAGATCACATATGGAACCAATTAAAAACTTTCCCACAGCTTCAGTTTTCTTTCCTACAGTCTGGTAACGCTGTTAGCACGAGCGTTCGCTTAGCCACTCTGTAGGGCGGACCAATAAGCAACCAATGTCGGTGGTTATGAGCATGTTTCCCACTCTTCCTTCACTGTGATTGGACGGCTGGTGACAGTGACGAGCGCAACATTAATATTTTTCAACTCTTGGTGACAATAAACAGCGAATGTCCAGCGCTCTGCAGAATAAACGTTCAGCACCTCCTCAAGCTGCCAACGTTCATTAAAACAATTTAAATATCCACTGTGCTCAGTAAAAAAATACTTTGGTGGACACGGTAGGCAGTTGCAGCAGTGTCGGCTGGTTTCAGCACGTGCTGATTGGTTAAAATGAACTCGAGGTCTACGCCCAGTAGGATGGAACGACTGCAAACGATTCCCTATGAAGTGTATCCTGCTATATTCACACTGGGAAGTTGGGTCTGTCTATGCCAGGCTATTTAAAAAAACAGCTCAAATAAAAACAATGACAAATGATCTATAGTCTCCCCCTGACCCTTCACCTGTACATGCTATATGTTAACTTAACAACACATAGGAGACGGTAAAGCCCGTCTACCTCCCACAGTTCAAGGGTAAATGCTGGACCCTTTCAGCCTCCCCGTAGAGCAGGCAACCCTCCCCTGTGGTGGGATCAAGGTGTCTCTCATGTCTGTTCAATGTGGTAACCTCCTGGCTCACCCTCAAATCAGCAACATGCTTTCATTTGTAAGTTTTCTACGGCATCCACCGAAACCACTGAGGTTCTAAATTCAATGAACACAAAAAAGGAATGAGCCCCTCTCGTAGCAGCCGGTTAACTGTCCCTGAGACGGCATCGGGCACTTTCCTCTCCACTTTGCCCGAACTGTGGGCTTTTCAGAGTCTCGAGCTACGCTGCAGCAGCGGAGCAGCTCGTACGCTGGCTGAGTCAGGACTCATGTTGTGAACGCCATCTACAGCCCGCCGAGCCAAAAGAGATGACCTTGTGCCCGTCTCTGCTTCCAATCCTGCAGTTTGTCGACCCCGTGCTCCCGCTAGGTCGCAGACTGTGGTGACCCCTGCCTGCTCCAGCCTGGACTTCAAGCTGGCTGAGTGGAACGACTTGGCAGTAATGGGCTGTTATTTCTTAGACAACTGTGGCTCTCGGAGACTTTGGGACCCTTTAGAAAATACTGAATGAGGCCGGGGGAAAAAAATCTGTTTATTTATGTGTCTTTCCTGTTAAAGATGTTGAAAAAAAAAAAGCTTAAAATCTTTCTTTTTATGGAGAAAGAAAAAAAAAAAAGAGAGCATGCAGCACTTACCTAACCCTAACTATAAATTTATAATCTTTTCTTTATTTTACACTGCACAACTCATAAATCAAAGTGGTCCAATGGTCTGACAACAGAAGCTAACAGGGTTATGAGCAGGCATGGCGCACGCACAATCACACCCACTCGACAAGCGCTTCCTGTGCAGACTCTTGTGCTGATTAGTGTAGAGGTTTAAATGCAGATGAGGTGATCACTGTTTCTAACCTTTGGGGTGTTGTAAAAAAAAAAGAGCCTACCTATCCTTTGTAAATAGTGTATATAAGCTCTAAAGTGCGTTAGCAACATTAATCCTTAAACATAAACTAGTTTCATACACATATTTCTGTTGGAAAATGTAGATTTCTTGGCTGTTAACAGGAGTTTTTAATGAATGCATGTACATGGAAAGAAGAGTTTCACAGCACTGCAGCAGAATGAAAGAAAGCAGTGTGACCCTGGAAATAAATCCCCCTAAAACTTTGAACAGTTTGAATAAGTCTAAACATCTAAAAGTCAAGTGCCTTCATTTTACAACCGATTTAATGTGTTAAATGAAACATTTTGAACAGATGACATTCCTATTTGTAAAATCTTTGTGTTCCACTGTTTTACAAAGATCTGACAAATAATGGTCGCAGAAATTATGAGCATATTTTTGTAAACCTGACTTCCCTGTTTGCAAAGACTCTGGCTGTGTTACTTTTTGTATTTCACCTAATTAGTTATTATCAATAAAAATTGTAACCAACAATATTACTCTTACACACACACACACACACACACACACACACACACACACACACACACACACACACACACACATGCACATATACGTATCTGCCTCAACTACCCAGCCAATAATTATCATTTCCCTCAGCTGAGGCTGATTACTGTGTCCAAGCTCTGCCTGAAGAGAAAGATAAACTTTGTTTTCAAAATATAAATTTGATATTCCTGCCATCGTGTTTGTAGGAGAAAAAAGTTAAAGTGACTTGGCATAAATTGGAGCAAATATGCAATTGGTTTGACAATGCTTATCAAAATAACTGCGGCAGTGACTGATGGACTTTACACATTGAAACATGTTAAAAAGTCAAACTGAAGAAACCCTAAAAAAAAAAATTAAATCTGCAGGTGACATATAGACACCTTAATAGAATAAATAAAAACATCCAGACCAAGGCTCAGTGGTGCATCCACAAAGAATCAAAAACAAATTCAGTATCTCTGTTCCAGAAACTCGACAAACCTCCGCAATGATTTCAATTTATCCTCAAATTCTTACTCAGAAACACATTTTGCAATCAATTTAACACATTCAGTCGATAAAGAAATCACGGGAGACACGTGGTCGCGAGGGTATCAAATTTCTGTCAGAAATGGGAAGTTGCAGGTGTGCTGAGTCTGTAATGACACATCTCAATACAAAGAGACAGAGCTGTTCATTGAATGGAGACACTATCGGTCACATGAAGATGGGGAGAAAGTATCCAGGACCAGAACAACCTCCTTATCAACAGAAAGACAGAACATTGAGAAGAAACTGCTAAATTGTGTATTTTTACCGTTGTAAGATTTACACAAACCTACTGGCCAATAACTGAGATGCACACATGACACATGCTGTGTTCATACACCAAAGTAAGAAACTACCAAAGCCTTCACAAAGAGGTGAGCGTGTTATCAGCGTGGGCATCTCCATTCACCGGTGTTTCATCGAGTTAGGCCAACATCACCTCGGAAAGGCATCAATACTCAAACCCACCACTCCTGCTCTACCTTTTTTACATCTAATCTAGTATGACTTGTGCCTACACATTCATATCTGTGACACCTGAGCACCAATAACCATTGCTTCAAATTACTAATTTCAACACTGTATTTCAATCAATGTATTAAAATAATAAGTATATTTGCATATATATATTTCTAATAATCCCCACTGTATACAATGCCTGTCAGTGTATAACACAGTGCAACTAATATGACTCCCTCCAGTTCTAATCCCAATGTGATAGAGATTTACAGTGGAGATAATGATTAAAGGGGCTGACCTTTAATTGGGTGGCCTGGGTTCAAGCCACCGTGACATCAGCCGTATGTCATTTCTGAAGTAACCTTGGGCAAGACGGGGAATCCTCCGCAGCTCCAGGTGTGCTTTTTTTGTGTAGCCAGTGCTGCACTTTAACCTTGCTGTGGAGGGAAAACCAAAAAGACACAGATATCCGGGTGAGGTTTGAGGATCAGTAGGTGACCAAAATCCTGTATGCCATCAAAATATCTCAGTTACATAATTTATGAGGAATGCTACAATTAGATAAATGATAAAAATGTTTTTTAATGGATGCAGATGAACGTGTGATGTGGCCTTGGGAAGGTCAGGGATTGAAATCCCAGACAGATGGAGGACTTCGGCTGGTGAGAGAAGCACGAAAAGAAAGCAAGAAAAAGAATCACGAGCATTTTCCAGTTTCTGATATACAACTTTTCAACTGCTTTTCAACTGTATAATACTTTGTATTAAACTATATGAAGGTTTACTGGTTTTAATCAAATACTGCTATTACTCAGTCAGCCGTCCCTGAATAAAAAGTAGAGGGTTTAAAAGAAATGACCTCATCAGAAATGCTGCACTGAGTAAAAAAGGACACTTCATTCAATTACAGGATACTACATACTCGTTAGTCTGATACTACTTCTCATGGAAGAAAGTATAAATGTACTGGTTTGGCAGTTTTGGGATCATAATCAGTAGGAATAAATTCAGGACTAATCTTATGTCTACATTCAGAGAAGGGTTATCTTCCAGAAAACACCGGTCCGGGCTTCCTTCACCCTTCCCTCCTGCACCATTGATTGCTTCATCTGTGCTACACGTTAAAGCCAGTGCATTGGGAAAATGAGGTATTAGCAGTTCTTCTTTTATCATATAGTAGCTGCTAATTACTGACAACACATAAGCTTATTAAAGTCTTTGGAGAACCACAAGACTGATGGTCTTCTTGATGATGCAAGGACTGAGCTGTTATTAAATACACACACAGCTTTACACATGAATCATTTTATTTTTGCAGGTTCACGGCAAAAGGTGCACACGAGCACAAACATACACACACGCTTCTTTCTCTGTTCTTGTTCATGCAGCTGAAGGTGCAGTCATGCCAGCAGTTCACTCAATCTGAACCTCACTGGAAAGGTTTGCTCCAGAGATTTTTGGATTTGGTGCAAATTAAAGCAGAGCTTGTAAGAAAATATAAAAACACAAAGTCATTAAATGCTTTTATAGTGGAGCCTTGGCAATATGTTTTTGTTAGTTTTTCATTTTGACAGCAGGTTGACTCAAAACAAAAAAAATTCTTGCAACTGAGAAGAAACTTTAGATTTATTTTCAAACCTAGACAGCAGCATATAGTTTCTTTAGAGAGCTCTATACGTACAAAGAAGCCCACCAAAGCCCCCCAACCCTCCACGAAAAGCCCCCATGAAAATGCACTCAGTCAAAAAATACTTTGATCACATAATGTTTCATAAAAATAGTAATAACTAACACTACAGACACATGAGTATTTGAACAACATAGGATGAGTAATATGTAAATATGTAATGATCAAAATATTAAGTTAGAGTAAGGCTTAGCAAAACACACAGAAGAGTGCTCGTGGGTGTGTGTAGTATTTAGTCGTGTCTCGTTTTTAAGGTTGTGTAGCAACTGTAGTGGCAAGTTTGCCTACAATAGTCAATGATGTATATTTTCATTGCTTTGACCTTATAAAGTCAACAATCTAATCATGCAGCTCTAAGTGGACGTTCTGGACTACTCATCTCAATGTTCTTGTCCGATTTCAGTCAGAACCCACATTTTCCTGCAAAAGTTTCACGATAAAAGTCTTGTGTTTCTCTACTGACGTTAAAGGGCTTTTACTTTAAAACCAATACAGGAAGTGTTGAGTCCGTATCATCGGCATAATGCAGTAACTTTAACAGTATAAATGGCAGCAGATCAAAAGGAGGCTTTCAGTTGACGTCGTGAGTCAATCAATACATCTTAAATGTCAATATGACTTTGATCTTGAACATTTGTTTTTATTGGCTGTCTTGCATGACATGCACTTTAGTAATGATTGGACTTTTAAGCAATTAGATAATGTACATCAATTTCAATCAGATTAAGAGAATTGTGAACATTTTATTTCCTCACTTGGAGAGCATGTACATTATTAGTATCTGAATTAGTATTCAGATATGTATATATAAATAAACAAATGCCCTGACAATATTTTCTTGAAACTCACAAGAAATGTATGTAAATTTAAACCACTGACTGGTTTTATATATAAAGCTGATGAGCAACATCACATCACATCCTCCATGTGTGAAACACTGAATTCAGTCCAATTAACACAGATGCATTTCTTCATTTTGCTTTATGTTGCAGGATAACTGAGGCAACTTTGTGACGTTGTCCTTTGCAACAGAAGCTAAATGCTTTATTTGACTGTGATGGAGTCCAACAGGAAATCAGAGGCCCAGTTGTTGTTTTTGGAAAGAAGCTGTAATTACCTGTGGGCTTCTCTCTCACTTGATTAAGGAGGAAAACTAATCCTGGAGAGCTGAGACTGAAACACACACCAGCAGAGATGCAAACAGTTCACACGTACACACACACACACACACACACACACACACACTTCAATACACGCGCACACGCATGTACGTACGTACACACGTACACGCACAAAACACACACACACAGACACACACTGTGTCTCAGTATGTCTCACAGAAGCACGCACGGTCATAAACACAGACGTGCGCACAGACACACATTATCACACTAACACAAAAGCCCAGAGGCCCACGTTTTAATTGAACTTTCCCACCGATCTGCCGACTGTTTTTTTCTGCCGTACACTTCTCTTTATTCTCCTCTCTTTCTTAATCAGTAGAGAATTGGAAGTGCCAAAAAGAGAGACGGCGAAACCAAAAAAGGAGGCTGAGAAAGGAAAATAAAGTAGAGCGAAATGAACAGAGAGGGAAGAAGCTGAGGTGAAAATCCAGAGAGAGAAAGACAGAGGTGGATGGAGGAGTGGAGGTGTTAGATGGGTAATCTAATCCTGTGGAGGAAACCGCTAAACCAAGAGGGAAATGAGCTTTTACAAAGGAGACTTCATCTAAAGATAAATTGGTAGAGTGTAAAAAAAAATTATATTTCATACTAAGAGAGTAAACGCCCACAGCTGTGGAGGAATTTAGAAACTGATTATGAGATGTGTGTGTGTGGTTTGTTGATAGCTGTCATTGTTCTTGTTGTTTTTGACAAATAGAATTTCAGTTCTATTTTTAAAAGTTGGCATTTTAAAATGTAATTTACAAAGACCCATTTTATGGTTCAGGAACAATATATTACTGAACGTTTGGTGAAACCAGCTGCGTGTGAAGGCAGTTCTGAGACTAAAGAGCAGCTACAATGAGTATATACACCAAAACTAGTTAAAGGTTCGTCTTAAAAAATTTGCCATGGTTGAAACTGGATCGAGGTGCATGAGACTAAATGCTAAAAACAATCATTTCATAGTGTAGATTGTTGGTTAACAGAGAACTGTTAGCAAAAGACAGGGATGGTAGAAAGAAATAAGAAGTAAATTGTTGCTAAAAACAACTTGTTATAGTTGAACAAGACTAATCAGCGCACAATTAGGGCGTGTCCACATCCACTTTTGCTAGTTTGACCGTGCATATTTTGAGCACGAGGTAAAATGCATGATTCAAAGAGGTTGTATTTTGTCTTTTAATTTAATCATACATGTGTTTGGGGCGTAACGTGAACTAAACCAATCAGTGTCATCTCCCATTCCCTTTGAAAGGCAGGTACACTTGCACCAGCAGATTGCTGTTATGATTGGTGAGTGGTAGAAATGAATACTTCTCTGTAGAGGAAACCTGTGTGCTGTGCACCAACCCACTTGCATATTATTTTCTTATTAATGTCTTATTAAACAGTAAAATTCTGCACCATTGACTGAAGACCAGGTTTCTGTACTGGAACTGATCATGCATGATGGATCGAAGAAATATAAGGTACGTTAAACTTTGCACACCACTGTATTCACTACGTTCACCTTTATAGTCTAGCGTGTTAACGTTCTAACGTTAAACTACAACTACGGATGAGGCTGGTTTTGCAGGTTTAAGGTCATAAATGACCTGAAGATGGTGCTAGATAAAAAAAGTTCAGCAATCGGGAGACATGAATATCTGTATCAATTGCTTGAAATATTCCATTCTGGTCCAAAATCACAGGCTGACACGGAGATCAGCTTTACATTCTTGGACTAATCTTACTAGCATGGTGAATAAAAAGCAGAGGTGTTCGTGGACTAATAGTATTCATAATGCCTCTGTACTGTTTAAGTGCCTCAGTAATCCATGACAAGGTGACCCTGACCCAGCATGTACAACACCTCTGAACTGAAGCAGCGAAATGGAAATCATCCAACTTTATTTCGGTATTTAGTCTGTTGTTCTGTAACGAAATATCCTCAGTGAAAAGGCAGTCAAATCTTTAGATAAAGGCTTTACTGTTCTGAAGTATTTCTTCTCCTGCGATGGAGTATGAACAGAGCTTTATGTGTTGGTGCGTATTATTAGCTTAGAAGTGTCGGTCTATACTGTCACTCTGAGTGGATATTTTGGCTAATAAACACCAAAAACACCGCCAATCAAATTTCCACAAATGCAGTGAATGCAGCCTGAGGATTTCTTCAGTGACAGATGGCAGACTGACTGAAAGGTTACTGTAAAAATCTCAATATTTTGATTCGTGCGTATTCTTTATCGTCGAGCATTGTAATGTAAACCGCTTTGGCAATTTTGTTTACTTTCTGACAGCGATACCGTGTGAAGCATCTTTGAATTTGTGTGCGCAAGAGGGAAAGAGATGCGCTGCCCAACATATCTCTCTGACAGCTGAAGGTTCCTGTCTTCTTTTTCTTCTTTCTCCACGGTAATTGCAAACCCATTTATTCCAGCTTTGTAGCTGGCTTATTCACAGCTGCGTCTAGATAGCAGCAGGCAGTTTCAGACACTTATTCTTTCTTCCACAAATTGAGAAACATACTTATCAATGCAAATGAAATGAGTGTTGAGGAGAGAGGAGGAGAGGGAGCGGTGAGAGGAATACCAAAAGAACGGAGCGAAGGAGAAAATCCACAATGAAACCAATCCCTGCTCAGGCTGTGAGGAGAGTGACCATTTTTTGTCACTTAATTTAGTTTTAGTTGTGTACCGCACTATTCAGCAGCGTCTGACAGAGAGGGTGTGAAGGTAATCCAGTTAGTTGAGAGACAGTCTTGCTTCGGCTCTCCTCTGCTCACAGACTGGCTCTTTGTTCTGATTGGCTGAGTGCTGACCGGGCTAAAAGCTTTTGAAGTATAGGTGAAGAGCAATTAGATTCACTGTCACACACACACACACACACACACACACACACACACACACACACACACACACACACACACACACACACACACACACACACACACGCGCGCGCACACGCAGTCTGCACACACCCTAACACTTTCACATAAACACCACTCCTAATTTTGCACTTGCGATGCCACAAACAGCGACGATCAACACGCACTAACGTCACAGTCTGCCTTCTCTCATGCCTTGTTTCCATCACTGAAGTACATTCAGCAAAAAATGTGATGTTTTCTATGGGTTGTATGAGTCTTGGTTTTACACACACGCAGTATGAAAGTTGAATCAAACATCCCAGTTCATACACTTATACACTTGGGCTCAAAATAACCCCCCTTTTCTTACTCAGTCATGCTCGGGTGTCCAGATGAACCTGAAGGTTTCAGACTGTACGGCAACTGTCATGTAAGTTTATGGTATTTTACACTGCGCTGGATTGTGGTCACACTGCGGTGAATGAAAAGTATGAGCTCCACAAACTTTTTATTCACTTTACTTCCATGGTTTTGGTTGTTGTGTTTGTGTGTGTGTGTGTGCATGTTTTTTCCTCTCAAACATGATTCTAAAATCAAAACGCTGTGCCAGTCTCAGTCTCAGCACCATTTCAAGTCATATTCTGTTTAGTTGATTTTATTTTTTGTTCCATGGCTCGTAAAAGCAGTCACATATTAAGAGCATGGTCCTAAATCTCTGGCACTCATAATTTTACGAACAGACTGTCTTTGATCACCAAAGCTCCAAATTGGCTCTCAGTTTTGTCAAGAGACCACAAACAAAAAGTGAAAATTAACATTTTAAAAAGTTAATATTTAATTTTTTAAAGTCTGAAACTCAGATCTTCTGTCAGTCAACAATACAGAAAAAAATGATTCATACAATGAGAACACACAGGCTTATATTTTAATGTATTTAGAATTTCCTTAATAAAATGTTGTTTTAGTTCCAGAATTGCAGGCAGAAAAAAATACGGTGCCATGACATGACATCAAACACCTGACTTTTTTTCCCCTCAGCAGGTTAGCTGGATTGTTAAACACCACTGTGCTCCTAAAGGTCTTGGTAAAGAAAAATGCTGTCAAAAAGATTGAATTGATTTAAAGTGTTTCTTTAATTCAGCCCATTCAGGTGCACACAGATGTGCACACTTACACACTGTATACTGGCAGTCAGCTGTCAGCTTTGCTACTTGACAAGTATGGCAGGCTTTTACTTCTGTATATGTTTGCTCAGAATCGGTTGCGTCTTCTCACCGCGTTCAGAATGACGAAGGATATCATGCCTACTTTAGCTTTACTACAAATAATATTTGCAAATCAACATTTATTTGAGTTTCTATTGATTGCTTACCTGTCTGGGTCCACTGATGCGTTTTCACTTTTCAAAGCTGTTATTCAAATAGGGGCAATTTCCCCAAATTGCAGCTGTGATTTGAACTTACAACTTCTAAACTCCCATTATTCATACATACTCCATAAATACTGAGGCGTTAACGGTGACACGCCAATATCTTGGCCAATTCAATATGTTTAGGTTGACATCACAGTCAATCCAAGGCTAATAAATATTGATTTGTATAAACATTGATCCATGTGATACTAGTGGCTTGATTGAAATTTTAAAAGGTGGGTCAGAGGTGTTGTGTGCATATATGTGTGTATGTAGCATGTATGTTCATGAAGTGTGAGATTATCAAAGGGACTTAAAAGGCATTGAAGATTATGAATATATACAGTGTAGAATAGTTACAGCTTAATCAGTGATAGTCTGTTTGACTTTATTTTGAATAGCTATCAATGAAACATTCAATCTAAGCTCTCGTGCCAATGGAGGTATACCAAAATGTCCATGCAGCCTACAGTACCAATGGTATTGTTGTTAAATGAATTAAATGTGTGCTACTGTTCCAGATATTTAACTCACTTCACAAAGCCAGAGGACATTGGAACACAGAGTGACTTCACTGTGTGATGAACGTGTGAATAAATCACACAAATGTGTGGTTGACTTTGACGTGTTGGTTTCCAGCTTTTTTTTCTTGAAGTGTTTCACCACAAAGGAGAGTCCTCACTGACCAATTTGAAACCCTCCCTGAGTCTCAAATTGCATTCTTCTGTACTTAGACTTTCACAAGTGTTTTCACACTGCCAAGTATGACAACATGCGGTGCACAATGAGTACCCGGATTGCGTACTAATAACGATCAAAAAGTTGAGTGTAAGATGTCGGGCGCTTCTAAACTTCAACAGTCGCCTTCTTGGCCACGTAGTGAAGCAGAAAGACCACCAACTTATTTTGAAACTGCAAAAAATGGCAGCAGAGGAAGCTGCAGCTGTTGTAGCAAACACCGCACTAGACAAATGCAAGTTGTAGACGCCTACAGAAAAATGATAATTTTTCATAACTCCTCCAAACATATAATAGAATATATATATTCTTATAATAGAATAAGCAGCTTATTCTGACCCACAGCTACGACGTGAAGCTAAGCAACCTCTAGCGGTTGTATAAATAACGACACTGGTTCCCCAAAGAAGTGATGCTCAGCTGAAGTCTACATAATGTACGTTTTCCTCATCGGGTTGGGTAGATGATTTCGTACAAAAGCGCACAAGAACAGTGTTTGCTTCTTGATACCAACCACAAGTTGGCTTTTAAAAATGTATTTACTGTCGCCATGACAATGAAGGTTACCTAACTTTAAGGAAGTAGTAACCTTCACGAACACGGTTCTAATTATCATTTTAACCCAAGCCGTTATCTTTCCCGAACTCTAATCAAGTGGGTTTTGTGCACAAACTTAACCAGAGGCTCTAGTTTAGGAAACACCAAGAAGTCCTATCTGAGGGTACAAACAAATTACCAACATGATCACATGGGTTGGAGGGCTAGTCATATTTTACCACTATATTGTTGTTGGATGGAAGCCATCATTCTGTTTAACGTGTGCCTAAAAGAGGGGGCATGGAAACAATATTCATTTTTAAGTAAAATTACAAAACACAGCCAACAGACCTTTTGGCAGGTGATGCTTTCAAATGTTGCGGTCACCATTTCAAGTAAGCGTGGGATGGCCATGATCGATCTGAGACAACACTACCGTATCAAAATTCACTAATTACTAATGCACTAACACACTAGATACTAGATGGAAGTGTACTAACAGAAGTGTCTGAAATGAGACACAGCACTTGTCTCCCAGCGTTGAGATGAAGTTTGAAGTAGAAAAGTCCTCATTTGCTGACTGTGATGGAGATTTGCCAGCTACTGTGAGACAACAGTGCAACATTTTGGTAATGCCAAGTTGCCATTTGTGTTTATAAGACATTAATGTAGATATGTATGAGGTATAAAAATAAATAGATTGCAGCAGCATTAGCTCAATGTGGAGTCAGGGACACACACAGACAGAACAGCACGAGAATAATCAATTAAAACTATTGAACTCATGACAGATTTGAATATTCAGATACTCCAGCGACTTCATATGTGAATGTGTTAGGACATGTATATGCTAAATACTGTGATTTATTTTTAAATTTATGTTGAGGGTTACAGTGAACAGACTGTGAGAGCAGTCTGCTAAAGAACACACATAAAGTCTCTTGTCTCTCCTCTTCTGAGCCACATGCTTGGAAATGCATCACAGACTGTATTAAAATCAGTATTCCTGATGATGGATGTCATCTGGCAGAGTCACCAGCCTCATTTAATGCCTGTAGACAAAAAGCTCACAGTCAAGCAATTTCCTGAACATCACCATGCATCGTTTTTGAGAGGATACCAAAATTGACTCGTAGCTCATGATAAATGAGTTTGAAGCAGCACAGCAACACTAAATAGTGACTTTGTATTGGAAGTGATGACTGCAGGGGGAAAAAAAATAAAAATCCCCAACACTTGTTTAATCAAATTGTCCTCAGATTTGCCAAGTGACTTAAAAATACATCACACTTAGGGGTAATTTTTTTTTTGTCTAGCAGGCAGCAAGTGACACATTTGTGAGATGAATACTAAAATGATAAATTGTATGAAGTGATATTAAATGATTGACAGTGACCGCTTTTATCAGATCAGCACAGGTCTAATGAACTGAAATCATCAAAAAGTGATCACTTGACACTCAATTTAACTTTTTCTTCATCTCAAGTTGAATCACAAAAACAGTTTCCAACTGTGATTTGAAAGTGGCAAAAAAGGTAAATTTACCAATAAATAAATAAAACAGAACCACCTCACTTTTTTGGGAATGGAGACCAAAACATCCAAACAAAATTAAATTTGTCCCTTCACGACATCAAAACACACACACACACACACACACACACACACACACACACACACACACACACACACACACACACAAACTCATTATGCACAATCTGTCACTCTTGTACAAACACTTGCACCACCCTGTCAAAATACACACTCATACCTATTTTCTCCTCTCGCCTGTGTCTCCCTTTCAAATACACACACACACACACACACACACACACACACACACACACACACACACACACACACACACACACACACACACACACACACACACACACACACACACACACACACACACACACACACACACCTTTATTCCCTCTACAGTAGGGGACATTTATTCTGATTATGTTGGGCCCTGGAGATCGAAGATTGTAGTAATCAGAAAACTGGCCAGGCATCTATCACTGCAGCAACCAATCAAACAGCCTTCTCCACCGGCAGCGAATGGGACAAATTACACACAAAAATCATTCCCACTGGTATGTGTGTGCGTGCACTTTTGCACACCTCTATCCTTGTGAGGACAGATTTTAGAAGCATGAAGTCAAGTAAAGTGAGATTTTATTAGTCTTCACTTAAACACAGATGGCAAATGTAAGACTTACTGGCTAGAATTGGGTTTAGGTTCAAGTAATTGATGTACTTTGGGGTAAAAGGGTGAGAAAATGGATCTTAGTCGCTGATCGGTCCTCGCAAGAATTAGTTGTGGAGTGTGTGTGTTTCTGTCTATCTGGGGAGTGTAAGGCTATTTGTTTTAGCTGATGATAAAGGCGGCAATGTATTTGGAGAGACAGAGAGTAGGGAAATATGAGAAAGTGTGTGAAGTGGGTTTAGTACCAGCACCGCTGAAACCCTAAAGACTGGCCTGCCAGAAGAGCTGACACACACACACACACACACACACACACACACACACACACACACACACACACACACACACACACACACACACACACACACACACACTGTAATGGAACTTTGGTGCACAATCCAACATACATGCTTTGAAATACACTTTTTCTGTCTCTGATTTTCATTGACACACACATGCATCACACAATGGAAACATGCAATTATTGCGTGTGCACATTACAACACATGCACACGCACACACGCACACAGGCTGGGCTGTCATCAAGGTTGCACTATTCCCTGCAGGCGCACGCAAATGAATATGATGGAGAGCATGAGATTGTAAGAGATTGTCACTGCGCTACTTAATTCCTGATGGTGTCTGCATACTTGATTTGGTTAACAACTGTGGTAATTTGTCCTGTAGCATCATCAGCAGGTAAAACCTTTCATGTGAAAAGTCTTTACGTCGACTGATAGATTGGCACAAATTTCTACGGACACATTAAAGGTCCCCACATCATATGTTCTGATCAATTTGGTGACCGACTCTTGCTTACTATAACTGTTAGAGGGTTTGCTTTGGAACAACCCCGCCCCTTCAGGAGGAATTGCAAAAACTTTTCTGAGCCTTTTGACTTCTCATCAGCCACCATGCTGGTTGGCAACAGCAGCATATGTTGATGATGGAGGTGCAATCGAAAGGTTTTGAGGCTGTTCCTCTGGCAGCACAGTAATGCACATGGAGGAGTGTGAAGCAATGTGTTTTGTGAGTAAGTATTCCAGTAAAGGCGATTGATCAACATCAGCACCTGAGTTACACACTTTTGGTGACCACTGATACGGGAGCATTCAGGATTTCATAATGGCCCCTAAATTGGAGCAAAGAGACTTTGGGTCAAACTTGCAATGTTGTCAATAGAAACCCTTGAAATGCCTCAGAAAACATGCAGAAAGGAGGCAACCAAGTGTCTTGGGTGTCATTTTGCATTTCAAGTGGGAAGGGGAGGGGTGACTGTTTAAGGCTAAAGAAGTTCTACTTTGATGCTCTAAGACATCCGGGGAAAAATATTTAGCAAATATGACCTGAAATGTGGCGCGATGGCAGTTAGGTTCTCCGACATGACAAGTTTCTCGCCTGCAACAACACAATTGTCGCTTCCCACCATCCCTACTTGCTTCTTTTCTGTTCCCCAAAATGAACATCAAGCTGAAAGGTCGCTGTTTTGACACTGTGGAGGAGATCTAACGTGAGTCACAGATGGTGCTTGACGCGCTTACAGAACGGGACAACCAAAGAGCGTTCCAACACTGCCAGCAGCACCGGGAGCAGTGCATTGCTGCACAAGGGGACTACTTTGAAGGAGATGATGGCCAGATTTGAATCAGGTACGTTGTTTGTTTTTTATGTGCACATTCTCTGAACCTTTTCATAGCACCATGTATGTTTTAACACAGTGATTTAAAGTCGTGCTTTTAAGTGTAGTTCCTGACTAGTCTTTTACAAGGTTGGACTGATCAAGGGACTCTGGCTAAAGTACGGCCCTGTTTTTAAGTGTTGACTCTGAGAGTTGTTCATTGAGAGCAGTCTCCATTTGTTTTATGCTCATTCATATATATTATATTTTTCTCAAGATTTTTTCAAGATCGCGTTTCTCAAGGAAGCTCCATCTGCTACAACTGCTCTACAGAAAATAAGAGACAATTTTCAATCAGTCCAAATAGATTTATATACGAATAAAGCAAAGTCTATTTTGCAGTCTCTATATGTACTGCTCAAAAATGCACAAACCTGATTTTCCTAAACACTTCCTTTTTGAGCAGCAAACCATCAAGCACACAGAAAAAAAACGGTGCTATAATGGCTGCATCTGTATATGATTTTTACCTGACAAATGACACAGTCATCACACGCTATGCGATTCCGGGCTGGAATGAGCTCACATATGGCAGAGCTATGGGATGTGTGTTGTCTTGTAGAAGGTGCCTTTGTAATCTGCACAATGACAGCTGTATACAGGTAGTGAACACACGCACACAAATACACGCGTACACACTCCGAGGTAGATAGATGCTATCGGCTGAAACCAGTGAAAAGACATCAAGTGACTGAGTCAGAAGGGGGTCAGTGTGTGTGACTGGATTTGGCTCAGGAGTGTGAGTGCATCTGTGTGAGAGTGCATGTTTAGTTGAATGTGTGTGTGCTTGGCTGTCTCTAACAGTGACTGCTATTTTGTGTGTGTATGTGTGTGCATGTGTAATGATTCTCTCCATCTGTTCTCCCTTCCTGCTTCAGATCCCAGTTATGTTTTCCTACTGTGATCCTGCTGTTGTTAGCTGTGCATCTGAGGAGCAAGACTCCCTGTGTGTTTGTGTGTGTGAGAGACAGGGAGAGTTGCAGAAGGACTCCTCTCTACCTCCTACATACACCTTATCCCTTCCTGGCTCCCCAGGTTTACTAAGCCTCATTAAGCTGCCCCCCACAATACAGACTCCTTCACTCAAAACACACATACACCCCAGCACATGTTACGAGCATCTGGTCCCAGTCTGCAACGACAATAATTTCCTGCCCTATGTGTGTGTGTGTGTGTGTGTGTGTGTGTGTGTGTGTGTGTGTGTGTGTGTGTGTGTGTGTGTGTGCGCGCCCGTCTGTGTCTTAGCAAAAGGTAAATCAAAATTGAAGTTATCATCACAGCTGGATGTATGGTCAGAGCTCTTTTCTATTTCCCAGGTAATGAACAGTTGCAGAAAAAAACTGCCAGTTTGCCAGTGTAATCATAAAAGCAACAACGATGCTTCCTGTGTTCCGGGACATGAAAATTACATTTTGAAGACAGGACCATAAACATAAAAACAGATCATTGGATGACATAAAGGTTACAGGGAGGTTAATGTGTCAAGGTAAATGTGTATGAAAGTGTATGTAAGTTTGGTTTAAGTGAGAGTAAAATAGTACAGCACCTTGATATTTCCAACCCAAACACAGAGCCGCTGTTGTTGCTCAGTGAGTTTAATTTACTAAACAGATGATAATATAAACGGACAGACAGGTATGACGCCAAAGCACAAGTCAGTCCACAAGAGGATACCGTGTCAGCGTCATGTTTAGCCTCGCCAAGGCGTGAAATGGGGAGGATTGTACAAAGACAGCACTTCCATCGGGGAGACAGGTGTTTGAGTCCATGAGAAACCAAAAGTCAAAAATAAATTGTTCAGATAACGTAGCATATTCAACTTAAGTGAGTTATGTTAACTTGTGTTATGTATGTAACAATACTTGCGTAAAATTGCTTATATAAAATTACTTATTTTAACCAAAACCATAATCTTATTCTAAACCTAGCCAAGTAGCTGTGGTGCGTAAACCTCATTGAAGTGCAACTGTTTTTTTATTTTTCTAAAACTAACAACGGTGGTGCCTAAATCGAAGGCACCTTACTTTTCATGCTAAGGCGAGGCAAAACGTGACACTCACACTATACCCTCTAGTGGACAGATGGGTGTATTACACACTTTGGCTTGACACCGTGCTGAACTTTGCCCGATATAAAATTTGTATTTTAAGTCTGAGGACTGTAAATTGCACAGCTACTTGGTTTAGTTAAGATTGTTACGATTAACTAACTCGGCTGAACATTACAAAAAGCTTTAGGATGAAGTTGTCATGATATAAACCAAACTGACATGATACCAGAAGGTGCATTCACATCTGTACTAATTGGAAAGAGCTTATAAAACAACAACAAAATTTTTTTATTTGTAATTGAAAAATTTGAAAAATACACAGCAACAGAGAAATATCACTGCAGAGTGCTCAGCACTTTCAGCCGGATGTTTTGGTTTGACTTTGCTGTTGTAGTTCAGTCTTACTGCTCACATCAGAATCATTTACAGCTGCAGGCAAAAAAACAAGAACCTCTTATAAACCCAGCGTATGCCACCTTTTTGGCTATTCTGCCAAATCACAGACACACATTTTTTTGTGCATTTCAAAGTTGTTACATGTAAAACAAGTTTTAAGACCAAAAATTCAGCAACACAAAAGCAAATATATTACAAAACAGTTTTGACCTGTTTCTGCTGCCCCTTGGCTGAAGTGAAAAAGTTGGTGTATCAATAAAAACAAAGTTCAAAGGAAATCTGCTCTACTGACAAAATAAGAAATGGTGGCAGAAGAAACATCAGATCTGAGTAGATAAATTAAGATACTGTAACGGACCTCAGATTATTACATTACAACAAACAAATTTCACAATTACAGGCGACTCAGGGCAATGGTGTCTTCAACATAATGGTGTGCTTCATGTAATGTGGTTGATCAGACATACTGACAATTCCTGTCGAACATGAAATTGTGTATCTTTCTTCACACCAGCAACTTTACTAGGTTAATTTATCCCACTCTCTCTTCCCCCCCCACAACTATCTATCTGGCTTGTTTTCTTTCCACTGCCAAGCTTTTAGTACTGTTCATAAAATTGGCCCAGATTGCTCCATGTATTTTTACCAGCTACAGAGCGCCAGCGTATTGGCATTTGTGTATATTAGCTACCAGGCTACAGTATAAATCTGTATTGATGATATGGCAGCCCCTATGGGACAAGGTAGATGAGAGCCAATCCTGGAGCCTATTGACTGGTGTGGAATTGCTTTTGTAATATTGTTTGGGAAGACAGACGACTGAGGGAAACAAAAGGGGAGAAAAAAAAAAAACGTACAGCCGAGGTGTGATTTTTCTGTTTCTTTTATTGTTGTTGCTTTCTCAGGAAAAAAAAAAAAGTGCTCAGACGGCTAAAGAGACGAGAAATAACAGAAAGAGAGGAAAAATTAGAGAAAAAAGATCAATGAGAAGGGGATGTTGTGTGAGAAACAGGAGGAGGAAAGTGGAAAGGGTGAACACGGCGGAAGAAGAAGGATATATGAATATATACATTACATTCAGAAAGATAAGGAGAGTGATAGCTGTAATTATTTTGATGAGGGGTCTTGCATTATTGCATGAGAATTGACTTTGAAGTAGAATAGAGTTTATGTGAATGTGTTGGTGTGTATAATAGTCGCTTGTCATCTTAGTAAGCTGTCGCAACATCCACTATGTTTACTGTTGCTATTGTCTCTTTCACAGGGAGCCGGGGAATATGGTAATATCAGCAGTTTGTGTGCGACATCCCAGCCAGAAGATGTGACAGTGAGAAGCAGGACAATCTGTTTACAGTAGATGTATCATGTTGAAGTGGCACATTGTAACACCATACTTGCTGAGCAACTTCCTGTTGTCCCCAAAGACAGTTTAACATTTATGGCAGTGCAATCAATTTTAAGACATTATGTAATCTTGATTTACCGTAAAGGGTCATTGTGACACTTTAGAATATAATCAAATATCTCTTAATATATTTCAAATCTGGCCCATTGCGAAACAATTATCATCAAACAATAAGCAGATGCTGAGTTGACCTCGTTCCACCATGACTCATTCCGTTGGCATTCAATAAATCTATCAAACGCCTCTTTGCGAGTTTTATTTTGATGCTAATCAAAGATGTCAATCATTTTCCACCTTAGCACCTAATTTCCTTGTTTGGCTCCACTTCCTCTTCGCAACAGACTTTTCCGCCTGCTCTTTTTTATTTCATGTTCTCTCGTCTCTATATCACTGCTGCTTTTCTGCTTTTGATGTCTCGGCTTTAATTTATTCCCCTGATCTACATGCCGGTAAAGTTTATGCAGAAAATAGACTTTTTTGACCTGGCAGTCCCTTGAATTATTCCTAAAACAAAGTGAAAGTTAGGAATTAAGATGATGACAAAGGCTCGTTCTTACATTTTCAGTTACGTTTTCACTACATCGCAGCAAATGTGAAGATTTTGATATTTTTGTTCCGAGCCAAAAGATGTAGGTGACAACTTTATTTTAGAGGTGGATTTTGAAAGTAGTTTGTTGTTGTTTATGAAAGTAAATATAACAATGGAGACTCTAGATGTTGAAATGGAGATGGACTCTCATGCCAACTCTACCTTAAAGTTTCCTGGGACAACTAAGGTTTTGTTCAGACTGCAGGCAAATTGGATTTTATTTTCAAATCAGATCTTTAGGACAGACTGTCCACACTTTTATCTGCGAGTGAGCAGATTGGATTTTGTGTGTCCAGTCATCACCAACCAATCTGAATGGGTTGCTGCGGTAACGATGTTGGCGCAGCTACACTGAGACGCAGCTTTCCAACACAGAAGCTGCCGGCACAAAAGTTGCAGTAGACAGTTTATGTCCGAGGAGTGTTGTTATTGTTGTCCTCTGGATGAAATCTGGATACAACAAAAATTTGATTTGTCTGAACATAGCCAAAAAGTCCTTAATCCCAAAATTTCAGGGGTCAGAACTATTGAAGAAACTAAAACAGTTTAAGAGAAGGAAAAATACTTGATCGCCTGAAAATAAAAAGGGCCTGGAAAAATTCCTGCCGGACTCAAAAAGGACTATTACTACACAGGGTTGTCTTCCTATCTCCCCAATCCAATCAATTACATCTTATTCAATTTAGCTTCTATTGGTAACTTTTAAAAAAGGCTCAGATTAATGATTGGAAACATTGAAAACTACTGTTTGTATGATACTGTATTTTTCTTCTCTCATTCTTTCTCTCACTCGCTATCTGCTTTTACTTGTCAGTCACAGCCTGCTTTCAGCTGGCTGTTAATACCATCTTCTCTTAGTCCCTGTTCACACTGACAATAGGAGGGATCAAAAAAAAAAGATGTACGGGCTCCTAATTAATTTCAATGACACGACTGTTGTCAACGCAACAGTGGTGCTGCTGCGGGGTAGTCTGGCAAAAACGTTGAACGCTTTCTACTTTACAATGGAAAACTGCAGGCCCACTCTCTCAATTGGTGGACTTTTAGCATAAAAACAAACAAAAAATCATATCTTTTGTTCGAAACCCTAAATATTTACACAAAATCATCAGGATGGTCATTTCAATCCACTTTCTCAAGAGCTTATGTTGTTTCTTTAAATAGATGCATGAAAGGGTACAACTTGTTTTATATCGACCACGACTGCTGTCAGACTTTTAATGAGTGTGTGTGTGTGTGTGTGTGTGTGTGTGTGTGTGTGTGTGTGTGTGTGTAGGACTATGAAAACGTGTTGAGTTTGAATAAAAAAACAAACTGATGTAATGGATGGATGAATAAATTGAGACAAAGAGATTATATGAGAGTAATTTACTTTAATGGTCTCATCTTTGAAACTTCCCTGGTGTTTTATTTGCAGTCTTGATCTCTATAAGATATTTTTGTGGTTTTATTCATCAAAAATCATCTCAGTATTATATCTCTGTAGAGCTCTACCAACAACAGGCTGTTTTGTGTCTGTGTTTTTAAGCTACATTAATATCAATGATCCTCTCACACAGGCCAGACCAATCATAGGTTATCTTCAGTCTTGTAGCTTCCTAGTTTTGTGCCTGAATGACCGCTCAGTGTTTTCTACCACATAAACAGTTGGACAGTGTGCCGTGTTGAGGGCGGGCAAATGACATGAGGGTGACATTATGACATCACAAACTTAAAGAAGTCCAAATGTTGCAGTTTCCCCATGGACTAAATGTTTTGACACTTTAACAGTATTTAAAAAGCACCATGACCTGCTTTATAATCAAAACAGAAATTAAAAACCTGAATTTATACATTATGATAGGGTGTGTGTGAAAGAGAGAGAGATTCTCACTTCTCCTTGCTTGTTCACATGGATGTGTGTGTGTGGGAATCTATGTGCTAAAGCATTGTTACTTAGCTAACAAGCTGTGTTTAAGGCTCCCTAGTGGATTTCTAAATCCTTCTGAGAGTTTTCTCCCTCTTCATTAGGCTTCAACAAACACACACACACACACACACACACACACACACACACACACACACACACACACACACACACACACACACACACACACACACACACACACACGCACACACACACACACACAGAAAGGAACACAGAGCGCAGATGGAGCCCCATATAACCACAGTATTTGAAGATACAAGCCGCCCTATAGTACATTCATACACTGTGTATACTCCTTTAAGAGGCTGCAGGTGCACACTTTACATTAATGTATGTATTTGTTATAGAGTGACAGAGAAAATCTCCAGCTCTCAATCTCTAACTAATGAGAGACACACTCACTGACCCTCCACACTCTCTCACACACACACACACACACACACACACACACACACACACACACACACACACACACACACACACACACACACACACACACACACACACACACACACACACACACAGACAGACAGACAGACCAGACACACGTACACACTCTGCAATCAGAGATGCACTTGAAAGACTGTACGGAGACATGATGACAGTTCTTCAAAATGACAAATTAAACAGACTTTTCATTCACAATGACTGACTTGCAGTTCAGAATTGTTCTGAGGATATTTTACATTTTATTTCCCTTTCAGGAGTGCAGAGTGACCGAAATGGAACGTGCAGGCATTAATGCGAACAGGGTTTCCAGACTGTAATCACAGGGAAGAAAATTGAAGCTGCGAGAACTAGTCTGGGAACACCAGGCTAAAGACTCCTCCGCATGGTGGCATCTGCATGATGCACGTTAGACATCCTACAGGGGATTTCTGCAGTGGCTGCAAATATTAGGTCAAGAGTTCAGAAAAAAAAGAGGCAGCCATCGCAACCATTTCTCCAATGTGACACAAGCCAATAACACACACACACACACACACACACACACACACACACACACACACAGCGGGAAGTCTCTTATGGGCAGATGTTTTTTTTTGAAGTGATGTCATGCAGATTTCTCATATCTTTTCCATAAGCATGCACATATCTTTTATTTGTAGATATGAGTTCACACGCAACCCATAGTCATCCCATTGCTATCCTATCCTATCTAAACAAACACCTACACACACAAGAGATGTCTCAGTTCCTGCAGTTGCACCCCTCCAGGGATCCATGCAGGATAGTACAATGTAAATTGTATTCCCTGCTATTGTCTCTGTTTGCCCATTTTTCTTCTGCCTCCTGCAAGACACACACACACACACACACACATATATATATATATATATATATATATATATAGTGGAGAACTGAGCCCTATATATATATATATATATATATATATATATATATATATATAGGGCTCAGTTCTCCACTACTGCTGCAGGAAAGCCAGCGTTGTTGTTATTATTGTTGTTGTTGTTGAAGATTGCACTGTCAGCGGAAAAAGCTCCTGGTTTCTACATGCTGTGTGTATAAAATATGGGCGGGGAAAGAAAGGGACCCGGCGTGTGTCATTGTGTGTGTGTGTGTGTGTGTGTGTGTGTGTGTGTGTGTGTGTGTGTGTGTGTGTGTGTGTGTGTGTGTGTGTGTGTTCAGTGGCCTTGCTCTGTCTCAGCACTGTCATGTGGATTCATAACCCAATCCCACATAAGAACTTTGGAGAAAGGCTTCACTGAAATATCACTCTGGTCTGCCACAAAATACTCAGAGAAATGTTTATGTACTCTAGAAAGGTGCAACAAGGGCAGACATCGATATGTACATCTGACCACCGATTACATTAATACTGACAAGATTAGGGGGGAGACAATAACAGAGAGTAAAACCGGGTTTAAACTGCACTGGACTGTTTAGTGTTTAGTGTCATAATTATTACCTTCATCCTATGACTGAGGCTCATGTTCTGAATCTATGAAAAATGAAGAATCAGACCGAGGTGCAAAAGACAAAAAGCCAGAAGTAGAAAAGTAGCTAGAAAAAGAAAAAAAAAAGTAGTATGAGAAGGGAGTTAATATAAAGAGAAGACAAAAATAAAATGTTCAAATGTGAAGAAAATGAAAAAAAAGCAAAAAAAAAAAAAAAAAAGAAGGTTGCGAGAAAGAGGTAAAGGTTTGTAATCTGCCATTAATTTAGCTTGTGCTAAACCACAAGGGGATGCTGGGAAATCAATGCAGGCTGATTGCTACTTTTCCAGAACTGCAGAAAACACAGAAAGTAACTCGGCTTATTTTTCTATTCTTGTATTTGCAGTTGTTTCTGTGTACCTCTCTCTCTCACTTTCTGTCACACACACAATCCTGCTTCGGTCAGTTTATTATGAGAATATTAGACAACTGGAGCTGAACTTACAAAGTGGAGAGTAATGTTAGAAATGTCGCTGCTTGACTAATTGCAATTTGTGAGTGTAGGAGTTTGTGTTGATGAAAGCAAAATGCCGTTTTGGAGTATTTTCACGATGCATGTACACACAAACACACACTCCTCCACACATGATAAGTGTTGGCACTTTGATGACACTTATCCAGTTTGACATTCGCAAACATGGAGCTTGGCAAAAAAGTAACAACGGCCCGTGCCTCCAGGACCGGTGGCTCGGATTGACCCGGGACGCACGCGGAAGCAGATATGTTATCATGCTTGACTCACATCTTCTGAAATTGATTCAGATATGCACAAAATAATTTTGCAGTGCATGTTTGCATGAGTTTGCCCAAAGCTCCGACTGTGTCACGAGTGACATTGGAAATGTGTGGTAGTGAAAACTGCCAGCATTTGTCAGCGAGCAATCCACTGATACTGATGTGCAAATTGTGACAGGAAGCTTGTTGACTGGTTGGAATGATGAGAAGTAATGAAGAAGGAAGGGGTGCTGGAAAGCAAGAACAGTCAAGGATCCATTACACAACAGGAAGTGCTCCTTCATGTAATAGTTGTGCAACTCACATGCATTCATAGCACAGATTTCAGGGTCATGCAAAGCCTTTTTGCATCAGAAAGATAAACATGTTCTGCACTCAAAAAGTTGCACTTACACCATCCAGAAATACATTTCTTTTTAAAACTGGTGATGACTCTACTATTTGTGGTTTTACTGTTTCCATGTCTGCGAGTACATTTTAACCTTATAATCATGACACCAGAACATATGCCAGCCACTTGAGATAAAGTTATGGAGGGTGTATTTCATACTATATATATATTATAATGTTTTAATGGTATAGCTTGCTTGTCCAAAACCAACAAGAGCGTATAACACAGATATTCTTCACCCTTGCTTGCCTAAATTCGGGCACAAAAACAACAAGGTCAGGGAAAGATCAGGGCTTCGTTGTTATGGTTACAAGAATCATTTTTATGGTAGGGTAAAGGTTAAAAAAAACTATGACTTTCTGATTGAGGTGGGAACTGAACAGCAGCCTCCCATGTTAAAGTTCAATGTTTAACGACCCATCGGTCCCGTCCACACCGGTCCTCCTTGTTACACAGACTTTGTGACTCAATAACTGTCAACTCACTTCTTCTGCTGCTATAATAATCATTCATTTCACAATGAAACAACAATGGGTTGTGATAACTTTTGGCACAAGCAATCTTCAGGGAGCCAGTCTCATGAGGCTTTCTTATTGCTCACACATGTTCTTTCTTTCGATACATTCCACATTTTACTGCTTCCTCTCAAGTCAGTAGCATGTTAATGACATTTTTAAGATTTTCAAATGCTATTTAATGTTTCTTCACAATATGTATGTAAACACGCATTGATACATCAGAGAACTGTTCTTTTTTTTTTCTCGAAAAACGCCGGTGTGTTCCAGGCCTAAGAAGTTAAAAGAACTTTTGCTTTCTCACAGACTTCAACACCAGTCACATGGGTGACAGTTCTGTGTTTGTTCTATCCTACCACTACCAACCGCCTCCGTACGTGGACTTCGTCGCTGTTTCTGACCTCCTTCTTTGACCTGTGTGGTCACAGTGCCGACACCAAAGGGAACCTTTTGCTCTGAAACTAACGGCCTTAACAAAATGACGCTGTTTGACACCCTGGGAATGAGAACACGGTGCTCCTACGCAAAACGTCTGTTTTTTTTTATCAGCGTTAATTGTAATGTAAGGAGAGTTGTTTTCTTTTTTCAACTCAAATCCCAAAATTAATTGACATCCTTTCCAATCGTATTTTTGTCAGCCCCTGGGCAACTGGAGTTCCTTGAGCCCCGGCCAAAGTGAGTTTCATTCTGGGGTCTTCAAAAAAATTAGGTGACAATTTGTACCTGGTTCTCGCAACATAGCAATGTATTACGTCCCACACGGAACAGGGAGAAACATGGAGGTGGGCGATATATTCGATACCTCCATAATACATGGATTGTAATAAAAACTGGGTATTGCTAGTACTCCTTGTAGACCCAGTGTTCATGAATTGCTTCACGGTGAATCACCCTTCATGTTGTCAATCAGCAACAGAGCGTTTAAAATCTGACTTTTAATCATGAAATATCGTGGAGTATTACTTTAACTCATCAAACCATATTCTGAAACTTCCTGTAGCTCCGCAGAGAGCAAACGTTGATTTGTTTTTTACCCTGCTATTTCTTCTGGGTGTTGGAGCAGCAGTTCACCCAGCGTGCAGTTTAAAAAAAAGAAAAAAGAAAAGTGGAACTTCCATGGCTTCATTTTTAAAGGAGTTGCAATAACAGAGCAGCAGGAACCAACCCTGTGATGGAAGACGGATATCACTGACTTTTTCACAGTTTTCATCAGGATATGCCTCACATGGGGTTAGCTGAGGCAGCTGGAGAAATTAGAGCCAAACACATTCATCAGATTTACATATATTCATTGATAGTTTTTGGTGTGCGTGTCTCACCCAGTCAACCTCAACACACCTCCGTGTCCTCCGCCTTTCCATGCTTTCCTTCCTTCGTCCTTCCTTTTCCTATTCCCTGCCCTTCCTCCTTGCACAGACACACACACACACACATACAGACAAATAAAGATGGTCCCAGCGCTCCCCGTCCCTGTCATTAATTCTGGGCAGTAGGTATAGCTGGCTACCAAGCCATAATATAAGCAGATGAGATTGAGAGAGGGCCAACTTCCTTTAACAAAGAGTCAAAAGGACAAAGCTCGGCCATTGTGAGTCAGGGCCATAATGAAAGCATTAAGATAACTCTTCAATATTTATGAAAGTGTGCTGGTCCCAGGCCATGCGTGCACACGCACACGCACGCAAGCACACACACACACACACACACACACACACACACACACACACACACACACACACACACACACACACACACACACACACACACACACACACACACACACACACAGCAGCAGTCTGTTGGGCCATTCATTATAGGAATTGATTTAGTTGAGTTTTCCCTGGTGGTCCCTCTGATATCAAGTTTCATCATTCCATCCAACCTCTCTCTCTCTCTCTGTGTGTGTGTGTGTGTGTGTGTGTGTGTGTGTGCGTGTGCGTGTGCGTGTGCATGTGTGCGTTTGCATTGAGGAAGAGGTATGTTGTGCTTGTTCTATGCGTGAGCATTCAGGTGGTAGGTTATTGCGTGTCAGAGAGAAATAGAAACACATGATTGTGTGCATCTATGCTTTTACGTTCATGGGTGATGTGTTCACAGGTAAGTAGGAATATTAAAACTGTAACTTTCTAGGGTGCATTTTCTGAGAAGAAAAAGGGGAAGATGTTTTTCAGCCTGTGTACGTGTTGGAAAACCAGAGGAAAAAGGTATGTATTTAAAGAGACACACTGTTACTGTCACTACCAAGGAAGTTAACAATATGTTCTGAATCCACATCAAAATAAAAAAGAGCTATGATCTTTTCACCTAAATGTTATGTATCAAAGCACATTAGAAAAACTAATTCTGCTTCATTAACAAAGAGACATTGAGATATTTCAAAAAATAAATTGTAAATGGTAGATTTTTTTTGTTCTTTAGGTAAACAAGCTCAGTTAAAAGATTTGATTAGAACAACGTGTGAGTACTTTGGGCTCAACTGTTCATAGTTGGCAGGCCTTGAAATAGAGCAGCAAAGCAAAAAGCATAAATGTTGACTGCAAACAGGCAAACAGCAGCTTGTGACAGATGGTGTGCCACTGTGGAAAAATGCATACAACGTCGGTGCAGAGGCAAACATTTAGGGGCTTTAAACCGACGCAGATATTTGCTAAGAAATCATTTGCAGGATTTTGCGGGAGGGAGGGTACAAATAGAAATTAGCTTCACACAGGTCCAGCAATTTCTCCACTAACAGGATATTTAAATAAAAATAAACCACTGTAAATTGTGATTAAAAACACTAACAACTTTTCTCTGTGAGAAGTGATCAGAATGTTTGTCATGCCTCACTGGTATTTATAACATTGCTTTTACTTTACACTCACTTTTGACTCCTGGATGGGTGTTACACAGTCTGCAGGTCCATTTTCATTCTCTAGGTGAAGCAATAGATACTGTATGGTTGCCCTTTTCAACCACGCTGCCCAGATAGAACACTTTTGATCTGTTCTATGAAACTGCAAGAGGCTGCCTCCGAATCAGGCTGTACCATAGACATATAAGGAAGCAAGCACGACGACGACTGCTGACTCGGACGGGGGACATCGTCGGGCGGTGGAAAGAGCACTTTGAGGAACTCCTAAACCCGGCCACCATGTCTTCCGGAGAGGAGGCAGCGCAAATGCTTGATTGCAGTTGTTGCTGCTAAGGGTGGCCCAACCAGTTATTAGGTTTAGGGGGCAAACACTTTTTCACACAGGGCCATGTGGGTGTGGATTTTTTTTCTCCCTTAATAATAAAAACCTTCATTTAAAAACTGCATTTTGTGTTTACTTGTGTTATCTTTGACTAATATTTAAATTTGTTTGATGATCTGAAACATTTAAGTGCGACAGACATGCAAAAAAATTGGAAATCAGGAAGGGGGCAAACACTTTTTCACACCACTGTATATATATTATACTGTAAGAGTTATTTTTAGCCATACATTTCCATGTTTCCCTTTGACTCATCACAAACTGTAAAAAACACTCTGAACCTTATTCTCCTTGACATTGAAAGACAAAGAGATTGTGAATCTCAACAGAACCATTCGTGGTTAAATAAAGGTTAAATACTTCTTCTTTTTTTAAGTATTCTCTAAGGCTGACGGGGCCCCAGCTATTTTCATATTCGGACACCTTCACCAGCCGTAGGTTAAAATTGTCATCAATATTGTCTGTATTAATCACATATGTCTTTTACCTTTATCAAAGTTGGGATTGAGGAAGCCGTAGATTCTTTTTAATATCTCCTGATGTGCAGTGACAAGGTATGTTCTTTTATTTCCTTTTCTCCCGTCACTTTGTTGTATTGTCTTGCTCCTTCTCTGCTCCCTTTTCTTGTGAGCAATTTATTTCACTTTCAAACAGTTGGTTGTCACAGAAAATTATGTCTTCACCATTCAGAGAAGGCACAGTCATCAAATAGATGGAGGGGGTGTCTCTCTCAGATTGTTGATATCCAGAACAATAAAATGAAAAAAAAATAAAGCCTTTTAACTTCCAATTTGGACACTTTGCTGTCATGGCTGCCACTATACATAAGACACAATTCAACAAAGACGTGGTGAAAGATGTTCTATTCAGTATTAACAATCAAAAATGTATGTGGTCTCAATAAGCATCCTTCTTTTTGTCCTATCTTCTGAATCTCTCCATTGTAGGTATCAACTGCAAACTCTTGCCTGCATGAATTGTTTTCTTTAATAATGCTTTTAATTTACTATAATACTTTAAAACGTTACATTCCCTTATGTGTATAAAGTAAACACATCGTTTACTCAGAAAAGAATCATGAATCCACAGACACTGTAGAATGACAGCAGGCCTGAAATTTAACATTTGAGCCTCCTCCACAGCTTATCCAAATATGCCCTGCGTTCCAATATCCATACTACCATACTATTTAGTATGCCCAAAAAATATTTTGTGTGTTCTGACCCACAATCCTTTGTGCAGCGGAATAAACGTCACATCGACTGAGCTGCCGAGACAGTTGGTGGCGCTAATGCTCTGCCCGCTAAAGGAAGAAGAAGAAGAAGAAGAATAAGAAGAAGAAGAAGAAGAAGAAGAAGAAGAAGAAGAAGAAGAAGAAGAAGACATCACGCTACCAATTGCGACGGATATGGCAAAGTGGGTCAAAGTTCAAGACGCATTTTTATGATGAAGTAAAATGTCCCAATTGTACACATACTACATGAAACAGTACTGTTGCAATACTTTTTAAGGGAAGCTGTAGTCCGTACTAAAAATAAAGAAAAGTATGCGATTCGGAACGCGGGATGGCCTCCAGGCCTCAGAAACACCAATGCTGTATTCCAAATGGTGCACTTGTGCACTAACACTCACTATTTTGAGTGCATAAGTGCATTCACACTGTGAAGTAGCACCAGGATGATGCACTCAAAGCACCCCAAAAAAGAAGTGTGAAATATTGAACACTTTCCACCCTAAACGGTTGCCATCTTGGGTCCGTAGAGGAAGGGGCGGGGCCTCCGGCATGAAGAATTTTCAAATTAAGGCTCTGAGGAAGCTGCAGATGTTCCTGAACACCACACAAAAGTGTGTTTTTTTTTTTCTCACTGCTGCTGCTGGACAGAAAATTCAGTGCGTATATTGAGTGTGTTCAACAGAGGGCAAGAAAATATGTTAATTTCTGAGTAAAATAATTAAAGCTGTAGATATTTTGGCGCTGCTGAGGTCATTTCCAGTCAGTGCAGAACAGCAGTGTGCGGATTGAAACAGCACTACTCTGTCACAATTCCTGCACTACACAATAAGAGTCCTAACATGTAAGAGCACTAATCGTTAGGGTACTACAGGAAGTCTGTCATTTGGAGCACAGCATAGTTCACAAACCAACGGGTGGGTTGCTGCCTGGATTTGACCAACAGCAGTTTACCATATATTAGCCTCTTAGAAGACACAATGTGTAACATACTTTACAAGGAAATAATTTAAAGTCACACAACACATAAGCTAAGTGTTTTCAACAAACAGGTTCATGTCAAAATCAAAGAGATTTATGTCGTAATCGAAGAGAAACAGAACAGATCTCTTTTCTAGCTTCCAAACAAAAAGGTTTGAATGCTGGGATATAAAACCACACAACAATCATAACTTAAGTTATTAAATTACTACAGTATTAAACTAAATATCATTTGGCCAGTTGCAACCAGTTAAGATAGAAATTGCACCCACCAAGTATCAAACCTGTGCACAACAACAAATCATACACAGCCAAAAAGGTGACTTAACCATAAGTGACATTTAAGGGTTGTAGTGTGTCTGCAGGTTGATGAACTTTCAGACAAACAAGCAAACAAGATTTTACCCACTGCGAGCACTCAAACCTCAGCAGCAAGCACAAAGAGCGGGAGGAGGTGTTTGAATTCCCTACCACATATCTTAATCTACTGAAGTGTGCAACGACATGTCATTTCCCACTGGTTGTGAGGTCCGATACCAGACAGCTTATTTCATATTTTTTTAACTGCCCAGTTGCCACCTGTCCACAGGTGTTGCAGATCATCACCAGTCTCTTCCATCAGTCTTTCTTCTCAGACAGTTATCTTTGGCAGCTGTTTTCTCAAACAGATTCCTGCGGTGCTGTGAACTTCCTCCAAAAACATCGTAGCTGATTCTGCTGAGAAAACTTGCTAACTTCCCAGCTCCTGTTTCATTTCAGTGATGCTGCCAACTAAGTGTTTAGAATTGTGAAAAAGCCACACTGGCTGCTTTTCCTGACACTTTGTGCTAATCAGAGACCTGATCACTGCCACTTTCTCACTGCCATAAAGTTATTAATCATCAATATAAGCTGGGTTCTTTTTTGTAGAACTGACATGATTCCACCTGTTGCAGCACAGCGGCACATTATAACCGTCCACCAATGATCCAGTCAGCTGACTGATACATTACAAGTCAGAGGGTTGCCTTTGATTTCCTTCCTTCATCATACACAATTGAAACATATAATAGATAAAATAAAGAGTTTACAAAGTGCAAAGAGAATCAAACCTCACAGTTTCTCAGAAACAAGCAACAGTGCAGTGACCAAACGACATGTAGCCACATCAAGCAGGAAGAGACAAGTTTCAAGACTGATCCTTTTGCACACAAACAGAGCACAGCAAAGTGATAGTAACAGAGCAGGGGGAAGTAATAACCTTTGGGACTATGTTTCGCATTCGCATCAATATAAGCACCTGTGTGCATACATCAAACTTTATGTCAAACTTGTGAACTTGGCAACAGAGACCCTTGAAATGCTTTCAGAAAGTCTACGGCAATGAAGTAATAAGCCGGGCAAAGTTTTGAGAGGCAGGACACCATGGTCCAAGACAGAAAACGACGCGTCATGTCAGGAGCGCAACCTGGTGGGTTTTCATTGACACTCACTGAGTTGCGCACTACGATCTCATTCCCCAGGATCACAGTGTCAACCAGATCAACTGTAATGTCCTGAGGCTTCTGAGAAAAAAACATTTGGTGCAAAGGACCTTAAATGTGGCGCAATGACGAGTTTGTTTTTCCAACATGACAACATGTTCCCCACCACCACAACTCACCAAATTTCACTTCCTGCAATTTCCTTCTGTTCCCCAAAACTTTGACACAAATTTTGATGTGAATTGTCTGTTCAGGTTGATTTTAAAATTGCAAAAACCATTGGTCACAACAATGTGTGCAACACAGGTGCTGATGTTGATCAAGCCACAGAACTTGGAATACTTACAGAGGTTTTTGCTTCCCGCTGCTTCATGCAAATCACTGTTCACGTACCACAGGAACAGTCTCTGAACCTTTTGACGCATCTTCATATTATATTCACGCAGGCTTTCCCTCATCTAAGACATGATCTTGCTTGTTAAATGTAACTCTACCAAGATATTTGAGTAACGTCATGTTAAAAATTACATGCAACTTTGGTTCTTCTCTCTATTGACTCCTCCACTTCATTCATCCATCCGCAGATCCATATGTGCACTGATATATCCATGTACTCATTCATCACCCATCCTGAAGCGTCTCCATCCTTAAGCATCTCCATTCTGGTACCTCTCTCATTAAGTCACCCTTCTTCCCATCAATCCATCCATCTCTTCTCCCCACTCGCCTCCCCTCCTCCCCTCTAAGTGCCAATCATTAAACTGTCAGTCAGCCAGTTTGCATGTTGACAGGGCCTCAGCAGTCATTTTAGGATTTATGGTGTATGGGTTTAAATGTACAGGTTTCCTCCTGACTAATTTGTCTTTCTTTCACGCTTCCTGATCTCACTTTCTCTTTCATACTTATCTTTCTGACTCCCGGTTTCTTTTCTCAACCACCTTTTATATTTTTATTTATTTCCCCCCGTCTTACCTTCTTTTTAAAACGTTCTACCCTTTATCTTTGTCCTCTTTTTGTCTCCTGTCTTTCCTCCAAACCTGCTGGCTGTCAGGCTTGTTGCTCCCTCATCCATCCATGTATTGTTTTATTATTTTCTATTCATTTTTACAGCCATATCTGTTACCTTCTAACTCTATTCCAGTTCCACAAAGCCACCACGATTTACACCCCTATTGACTCAGCGGCAGGAGCGGTGGATGGTGGGATGTCGTTGGGGTGGGGGGTTGGTTTGAGATACACCATCACTGACCAGATTTACAAGCCTCCCTTGGACGGTCTCCCCTCCATCCAACCTTTGAAGGGTTCAAGGTTCAATTCCATTTGGAGCCTATTTAGTAAGACTGCATCCTCCCTCATTTAAAGGGGGAAAAAAAAAGCAATGGCATTTTACACGCAGAGTGATGGCTGTGTATGTTTAGGCATCTGCCAGCCGCGAGGTAGAAAGATTTACGTGTTGGTGCTTGAGGGAGCGAGAGCTTTCGATCCCTGTAGTGTAATATTTTATTGTGTCAGGGATACAACGAGATAGGCCGCTCCTTTCCCCTTCAAGGAAAAAAGAAAAGGCCTGACGCCAGAGTTTTGGACAGGGAAGACTGAAGAGCGAGCGGGAGAAAGGAAGAGAGAGAGAGAAACAGGGAAAAAATGAGCAAAGCATGAGTGGGCATTGTACAGCTTTCAGAGAGCTCAGAATAGAAAGCCCGGGGGTCGTATAGGCATCAATCAAGCCACTGATCAATGAATTGATTAGTAAATCAGGCACCATACAGTAAGTCAAGGCTGAACCTCCATTAGGGAAGAGCTATGTCATCATTACAGACCAGAATCCAAAGGCTTTGGGTAAAAACCCGCTATCCATTTTCACAAAGGCTGTACAGAGAGGGTCAATAACAGAAGTACAGGGACAGTGAGTTTAACTTAAGTCTTTTCTTGGTGTTCACTCCTCTACATTGTGAGATGGATTTTATGTCACAAGCTGCACATTGGGCAAAAAGAGCTACAGTTGCTGGAGCAGTAAGGACACAATACAATTATCATTTACATTTATTGCAATAAAATATTCTTCTACTTGTACGAAATACATTTTGATTATCTAGGACTGCAATCACCCTGGTGTGAGTTTTGTTCACTCTTAAATGATGAGGACAAATCCCACTGAAAGTGAACCTGGTAGACATTTTCCTCTTAGTAAAAACTTTTCATTTGGCAGAGTGGTTTTCAATTAAATTTAGAAAAGAAACAAAATAACAAAACAAAAAATATTAACATCTTTCAGTTGCAATCTAATATGAGGTGCGATTAAAAGGTTCTGAAACTGTTCCTGTTGTGCAGGAAGGGTGTGCAGCTCAGTAATGCAGATGAGCTGGGGGAAGCAATAATTTTTGTGAGAAAGTATTGAAGTTAGGTCGCCTGCTCAGCATCAGCATCTGAGTTACCACTTTTTATTTTATTTTATTTTTTACCACTGCTATGTGCACATGAATTACACCATGGATACTTGAGCAGAGAGCACACAACACATTTTGTGCCAAACTCTGGCAATGTGAAATTCTTCAGAAAACCTACGGCAATAAAGATCCGGGTGAGGTGTTGCTCGGGGCATTCGTGCTTCAAGAGGGGCAAAACATCGCTTCCAAAGATGAAACAAGGCGTTTGGGAGCTCAACCAGGTGGGTTTTAATTTGTGGAGTCAAATTATCCCTCACGGTCAAACTGTCAACAACAAATTCTACTGTGACGTTCTGAGGTGTCCGAGGGGACACATTCGGTGCAACCCTCCTGATTTGCGGCGCAATGGCACTTTGGTTCTCTAACATGACAACACACCGGCTCAGCACGTCATCATGTTTCTTGAATTTCTTGCCTGCAAAACAACACATTTGTCACTCCACACAACCACGACTTGCGACTTCTTTCTATTGCACAAAAATTTGACACCAAATTTGATGTGAGCTTTCTGCTCATGTTTTAGGTCCTTGATGAAATTGAAAACGCATATGCACCACTAGCGATGAACGTTATAGCTACCCTGTGCTCCATGCACTTCACCGTGCTGTGCTCCATTTGCACGTAACAGGAACAGTTTCTGAACCTTTTAATCGAGCCTTGTATTGATGACTGTTACCAGAAAGCATATACAGTAGTGTTGTTTTCATCGATACTCAGAGTTTCTAATAAATTGCCCCTGACACTGAAGGACAAAGGGCAAGAAAGTTCAAATGAGCATCTTTTTGGTATATAACTACTCAATATAATACATTATTATATGATTTTGGAGTTGTGTGTGTGTGTGTAACTTTGGCTAAAGGCAGCATTTTCTGTAAACACTGTCCTTCTAAAAGTTTTGTTCCTGTGCAGTTTGACATTATTTTACATTAAAATAAGATTAATAAGAAACATCATGCTGCCAGGATTAATAAGGAAACTTTTATTCAAAACGTATGGATAAGCTTTTCAGTGCCAATGCTAAATGTTCATATTGCACAAATCTGTCAAATGTAACTTGGCTCTTGAAAACAGTAAGGTGACCATACATTGTAATGATTAGGTTCAAGCAACTCACAACACTTCAATAAAGATAGAGCAAGATCATGGTCTTTGTAAAAGTACTGAACACTTTTCACTAACCCTGCAACCGAAGACATCTCAAAGTTCTTTAAATTCTGTTCTAGTTCTGGTAGGTTTGCCTCAGAGCCATAATTTTCTCCTCGATCTCAACACTTGCAAAGTAAACTGTGAAGTTTGCACAATAATACCCGACATATGCTCAACAGTATCCTACTATATCCATGTTTGTGCTTCTCCATACACAGTATGTGATTGGCTGGTGCAGGACACATTCACTCCTTTAAAGGTGCATTTGCCATAATCTCATTAAGACATTTTTATGCGGCTCCATAAACATAAATAAACACACAAGCATACAAATTATTTAACACCTGCCCACACACACACACACACACACACACACACACACACACACACACACACACACACGCACACACACACCTTTGCTCACCTCTGTTTTACACAGAATTATTGATCATTGTATTTGACAGACTGTAGTGTTTAATGGAATGGGAATCTGCTGAGGCAGTTGTGGCGAGGCAGCTAATGGACTGTATGACATACACACACATACTGAAAAAACAGCTGCATTTCCTACAGCCAGTCTATGTTTCCTGAGGGACTGCTAGCTCAGCACTGGCCCTGTGATAATGTGCCATTTTCCTTTATGCATAAAAGCTGTGTGATATAATTTATGACTTTATAACCTGCTCTGGTATCAGTGCAGCAGTGTTAATGTCCTCCTGATGTTCTCTAGAAGAGACGGCAGTATGTATTTAGTCTGCTGTGATAGACGTCCAGCTCACAGGCACATTCTCAGACAAACCATTTTGTTGTACTACAACAACAATGAAATCCCAGATACACTGCTATATCTTTCTTTTAAACTAAAACAGGAATCCCACAGAGCTCTGTTCTTGAGCCACTTTTTTTTTTTTAAATTTAATGAACAATGTCTTTGAGCATAAGATGTATGCAGGTGATATTGTCATGAATGTACCCAATAAGCCAGCTTGGTCTATTTCCCTCCAGCTGTGACATCATTTATGAGCTAAAGCAGCATGGCTTGGACATAATTTTAGTTTGCTTGTCTTCCAGGGTTTAGTCTTCAACTGAAGCCTGTGAGTTAAACCTAAATATTAATGGAAGATATATTGAGGGGGTATCAGAAGTAAAATATCTCAACCTTGTATTAGTTTCCCAAAATTTGAGAATCATGTTAAAAGCTCAAACGTGGCAAAAGCAGAATTGCATACATTTTGAGTCATTAGAGGCTGCTAGATAATGCATTTCAAATATTGCGCAACATCTTGGTTACAAGCGCCATCAACAACAAAAAAGTTGGTTTTGGATAATAAATAATCAAGCAATTCCAATTTTTCACAGGAAGCCAATAACATCACACCACTGCCATCTACTCATGAAATTCAGTATGTTTTAATCATTTTATTTAATTTGATAATCATATGGAATCTTTAACACATCTATCTATGAGGCTCCATGAGCTCAGTGACCGGGTTCCTCTGAGGGTTTCTGGCTCAGTAACATGAGGAGTTTCCAGTGGGAATTGAAAGGTGACCATCCATAAATCATAATTTGGATAAACAGTGTTACTGGTTGGGGCACCAACATATGGGACTCAAACTGGATTTTAATCATTTCCTCGTGATTGATCTTTTTTTTTTTCATATTAATAGTGACGTTAAGGCAAATTCAAATTCTATTTTGGCTGTGGAAGGTATGCAATTCTACAAACAGTCCATCCTCATACTGAAAATGACAATACTGGTGGATTGTTGAAGGATGATAAACGCACCTGTATTGATGTTTATTGTGACCTCTAGAGGTCGTAGTGATTATTACAGGAGCAACAGAGTTACAAAGGGTGGGGGTTGGTTGGACCAAACACAGCATTTTAACCAAGGAGTATGAAATTAATTTACCTAAATTAATTATTTTAATTTAGGTAATGCCTTTAACTTATGTCACACACATAACACAACTAATGTAACAAATGCAAACCACGATCTTTTCCTAAACTTGCAACGTTCACCACAACTTTACTATTGTTACAAAGATGACAAATGACTGCTCCACTTGTCACTGGTGCTCTCACATAGTCAAATTACCTAATCTGTCATGTAGGTGTGAGGATGTGTTGGTCCTATAGACACTACTTTAAACACTTGTATAAATCAAACTCTTGTTTTGTTCTGGTATGAGAATGTGTCAAATAGGTCCTGTGATGATTAATTATTGGTCACCCTCACTTCAAACAGGTGACTATTGAAAGAGACAACATAGAAGAGGAGAAATTCAGGAAATGGACAGATTGCAGTAATAGTGCAATATGATATATATAATTATGTATACAATGTGGGGAATCCTTTCTTCCATATTATGCTTAAGTTAGTGCTGCAGTAGAAGTGCTGTTTGAAAGATCCAGATTTGCTTTCCTTTCAGCTGTCAGGAGATTTAAGGACCAGGAGACGACATGGCCGACTACACCTGGTTTTGCATTGCTGAGTGACGTTTATGAAATTCTTTTCATCATGTCAGCAATGGAAGCAGGATAAGAGCATGAATTGGGACTTCTCTAGTGGTTACCAAAGTAATATATTATTGGATAGGTTGAAAAAAAAAAAAAAGCATCAGTGTCACCTCTGCTCTCGCTCACCCTTTGTATATTTCCTCATCCACCTCTTCTGTCTACTAACTGGAGCATCAGGAATGACATTAAAATAGTTTTTTGAAAATAATATGTAATTTGCAAGAATATGCATTATGAGTGAGGAAGCATACATGACAGACACAATTCCAACTCTATTTTAAACTAAAGAGTATCGAGTGTCTGCTCTTATCTTCTGACGTCAATTTCAGTGTGAAATTATGCGCGTGTGCACCGTATATGTGCAAAGACACGTTTGTGAGTGTGTGTGTGTGTGTGTGTGTGTGTGTGTGTGTGTGTGTGTGTGTGTGTGTGTGTGTGTGTGTGTGTGTGTGTGTGTGTGTTTGTGAGTGTGTGCTATGAAGACATGCATAAGCCATGTGAGTGTTCCTGCCATCTGGCACTGTGCATATTTGTCTATTTGCTGTTGTGTAGATGTGTGACTGTGTACTCTGAGGGCCTTCCTTCAATATATCTGACTTACAGTAGTGATTTGAAGAGCAGGAAGCTGGGAGAGATGCCATTTTTGTGTTAGTTAACAAAGGACAGGAGAAAAAAGGTAGAGGACGATGTGGTCGTGTAAAAAAAAATGTAAACACTGAATGACAACTAGAGAAGGAATATGACGATGATCAGAGAAGGTGAGAGTATGGTTTCTCGGTTTATCCCACTTTTGAACAAATTCCCTATGTCGTACATTACTAGATGCTGTGCCTAATCAAACTCCACCAGTAATTCTTTCACAACATAGGCAATAACCTACTCTGTAGCATTGCTAGCTTGTCTGCTCGGATTGTTTTCATTTATTTGCGTAAAAACAGCTGCATAAATGTAATTTCATATAAAAGTGGACGTAGCCTCTGGGTGTGAAAAATGAGGCCGATGTAGAAGTGTTTTAAACTGAGTGGCTCGAGGGGTTGGCTCCAAAAAGCCTCCGGCTCCACAGAATCCCATTCAACTAGTCACATAAAATTCTAAGTCAATAAAATTTCCCCACGAGTTGTGTTGCTTTTGCTTATTAGTTTTCTGGTGATCCATCTGAAAATAATCCCATCATAAATTAGAACATAAACCTCAAAAAGCAGTGTTTTTTTAAAAAAAAACAGTGTCTGTTTGATTGACAGGCCTGTGGTGCAGTCAGGTTACAGCTATCGTAGTATTAGGATGTAGTATTGCCGGGCTTCAAATCAGATTGAGTCAGATCCAAATATGGTCACCTCCGGTTCCAAAACACTCCGAACTAGCAGGATAACGCCGAACTCCAAAACTCACGGCTTCACACATTTTCATCATTCTTTCTTTAATGTGTCTTTTACGTGCCTCCCAACTTTGCAAGCATGCGCTACTAAAAAAAAAATGACTGGTTCATTAAAATGGGATTTAATTATTTTTACAATTCTATAAGCTCACTCAGAATGAATGGCTGTAATGTAATATAAAAGACAAAACAACTCATTAGACAACGCTGTCCAAACCACAGCTACTGGTACCAGAACAATAATAATTGAACACCACAGTGTACTAATTGCTCCCATAGCCAACAGGGGTCAACAAGTATGTATGAAAATTCACTTGCTAGCGATATAGAGCGAGTTCACCAACACCTTCATGTGAAATGTTGGTGCCTTGCAGGGTGGAGCTGTTTTCTCCCCTCTCCTTTGGTAAACAGTTTCTCTTCTTTTCTCTTTTTATCCCTGTCTCCCTGATTCCTCCCCTTTCTGTCATTTCCCTAGCTCATATGGAATTGCTGCAGAAAACTTCAAGACCAAAGAAAAACACTTTACACATTGAAAAGATGTTTACTTTGAAGATAGTGCAATTTTGTTTGCTTAAACCCACTTCTTTTATTGTGGTTCCTCGTATATTCTTCCCTATTTTCCAAAGAGAGTATAAATAGCAATGAATGGCGAACAATGTGCTCCTCTGTATGTCGTGAGTATTAGCGTGTTTGACTTTGTCTAAAAAGTTTTTGGTTGGAGTTTTAAGAAGCTCAAACAGGACTTAGTGTAACCTTCATTTTTTTTTTTTTTTTGCATTATTTGGTCATGAGGGGTTGGATTTTTGGGGTTTATATTTTATGACAGACGTTTTAGCAATTGATCTATTTACTGCATTAATCTGCATTTACTTAGGAAATAACTTTTCCTTTGGTCAACAAAGGACCCGTTTTTTTTTTTTTTTTTTTTTTTTTACCAATTCTTATGTCATGGAAGTGTGCACCTTGACAACCCAGATTATTTACCTCTTTATCTCTTTTCATTTTGTTTCATTTCCTGTCAGGTAGCTCCATTTAACAAAATGTGTGTTTTAGCCAGAAGAGACCTGCCCTCCAGCAAATCGCTCACACTTATCTTCTCCCTTCTGTACTCTTTGCTGTTTCTCTGTCACACATTCATGTTCTTTAATTTTCCATCTCAATCTTTTCCCATCTGCATCTTTTCTATCTTGTTCATTTGCCCTTTAATGACTTCACTTTTTTGATTTTTTTTTTTTTGTTCTTTCTAACATCCTTTTTTCTATCTCCCATCGCTCTCCTGTCTTTTTTTCTATCGCTGTCTCAATTCTGCTCATCTGACATCTGCTCTTACTCAAGATGAGGAGTCATTGCTCTGTTGCATACTAAGATAAACAGGCAGCACACCTGGCTGAGAGTAGAAGACACTCGACTGAAATGTTTGTAAAGCAACAGATTACATGATTGCAGCTCCTCTAAGGCACAGTGGTAGGTACTGTTTGAAAAGTCAGAAACCTGATAGAACCTCATCCCTGGAGCAACAAAGACAAACTCAGACAGAACAATAGAGTAAATCTTGGAGTGACAAGGATAGTCTGTTTAAAATGAAATACTTACTTTGTGTTATGAGTGCTCAGCAGGGAAACATTTTCGAGGGAACACAAGGGGGAAAGAGAAGATTTGCCTCATGCCACATTAAGACTACACAATATTGGCATGAAAATAGCCCAACTTAAAGTACGTAGGCTCCAAAAATGTATGTCAAGCATGACAAATGATCATTTTATCTTGTGTAGTGTATTGTGACTGATGACAACCTTTCTTCAAACATGTATATACATGACATTTTATTTCTTCTTCCACAGGTGTAATACAAAGAATTATGAAGGGTTTCTGTCTACTGTCTAAGAGAGCTTTAATTTGAAATGGACAAAGGAAGTGTTGAGTTTTTACTATTGTGTAATGGAGTAACTTTACCAGGGCAAATAGCAGTGGATCAATTTGAGTTAACGTTGTGAATCAATAAATACACCTTAAATGTCAATATGACTTTGACCATTCCATTTGTTTTGTTTTTTTGGGTTATTTCATGACATATGCTTTCAAGATGATTGGATTTTCAAGCATTTAAAACATTTAAATGAATTTAATCTGGATCAAGAAAACTGAACATTTTATTTCTTCAAGTGGAGAAAAAAAGTGCCTGAGGTTCGCTGTGGAACGTACTATTAGCACAACACCACAGCATAAAACTTCAGATGTGTTGTGGAACGCATTTTTGTAGACTTTGTCCCCACCACTAATATTAAGACAATTTTTATATATATATATATATATATATATTTAAAAAATTGTGAACCTGTTCTTCATCCTTCAGGGAAATAGACATAGTTTAACTGGGTCAAATGTGGCTTATATTATCTCTTCAAATATATCAGAGATAACCATCTGTACTTGATTAATATTGCCTCCCTCAGTGGGGATAATTTGCAATAATCCCATCTCTGTTTTCAGTTTGTTGTTTACTTGATCTCACTTTGTTCATTGGAAGCAATTAGCTTTGAGAGCTGCTCTTTTTTTAAATTTTTTATTATTAATCCTTTCTGCTTGCATGGATCAAAAGTTTTAAAGAGAAAATGGGATAACTGAAAGAATATGGTCTATGAGATAGCTCCAAACAAAAAGAGCATCCGGCAAATACCTGAGATCACTCACTGTGACGTTTTATTGTTAAGCGACCTCGAGCATTCATGTGACATAAGTCATTCAAGCAAAAAATACATATTTAGTGGCTGCTATCTTACCAAAGCATTGTTGCTTTGAAACTGGTTATTTATTTGTTTTTCCTCTGTTTTTTAACAGTTTGTCTGTCTTTGGAGTCCAAGATGTTTTTTGAACAGAGGATATTTCTTCTGGCAGGATTTTTAGTTTTGATTTTAAGCCATGGCTCTCTGGTTGGTACACCGCATTTGTATTGGATGAGTGTATCTTTGATTGGCATAAAAACACTAGTGAAATAGGACTATTTGGCATGACACATAAAGATGAGAACCTGAGGCATATTTTGTAGTAATAAATAGGATTATTTGTGGTCTTTCAGTGTTGTTTGGACACCTTCTCTTTCCTCGTTGACTCAGTTCAAGCCAGTATGGAGAATATTTTTGATTTTCTTTCTTCTGTCGTTTTTTTCTAATCCATTTGTAGTCTGTAAATCAGCGCATACTAGAGTTGTTGTCTTCTTTTTTGATCTGCTGTACTGTACTCTTGTTATCTGCTGGTGTTTCAACATTTGGCCATCTGTCATTGGTCAGAACTTTAGAGGAACCAGGAAACACCAGACAGGGGCACCTTCTAATTGGGCCACAGGGAACACTCTTTGGAAGAGCGCTGATTAGAAAACAGCAGGTGCTGGTGCTGGCATGGTGCTAGCTCTCAAACTGAGGTTCAAGGCCTCCCAGAGGGCCATGAAAGAGCTCAAAAGGGTCCCCAGAAAATATGCCAAATGATGTTGCATGATTTTTCTTATTTTCCTTCATCAATGTGAATGTGAATTTAATCACTTTTTACAAAGGTTTTTTTTTTGTGGTATGTCTTCTATATTGTGTTTTGGAACAACTGTGTGTTCTATAGAGTGTTATATAGTAGGGCGGCACAATTCTGGATAACATGAGAGTCACAATGTTTTTGCTTAGAAATGCATCCCATGATGTAACAAGGAGAGACTAGGAGCGCTTGTTTTGATGCTGCTGATGCCCCGAGTGAATATGTGGCAGAATCATTGGCATTTAGAAATAAAAGGAACATTTAATACGATTATTTGTGCCGCCCTACCATATAGATAAAGTTGGCGTAAATTATTTATGTTTTAGTAATGATGGAGATGAGACAGTGTGTTGCTGTTAGCTTGTGCTCAGACCAGAGAAAGCTTCAAAGGGTAGCTCTGTCTCTAATACATACTGTAATTCAGGATGAAGTGATTGGTTTGTGTAAAACAACCGGTCTGCAGATTAAGTATATGTGCAGTTTACTGAAATATTTTCAATGTTACATTGTTTATTGTTACTGTAATGCAGTCCGGCGTTTTAAATACACTCGCTACCTCAATTTCCCATTTGAACCAAGACTGAAAGTTGCCTTTTGCAGCTGAAAAACAACTCATGTTTTCTCAAATAATTAAACAAACCTTGTGTGCATTGGTACAAAAGATTGCTGCAGCATATACTGGTTTAGCTCTTAGTATAGTGCTGTGTGAAAGAATACACATTAAGTGCTAAAAACAACAGAAAAGTAATGGACTTTTGGACATTATTAAGATCCATAATAGTGACATCTCTCGTCATATCCAAGGTTACCATACAATAGCAGCATTACTGGCTAATGGTGTTCTTGCTGTGGCTGGTTAACCGCAAAAGTTGGAGGTCAACATCTCTTTAGTACAGACAAACTGTATTATAAAAAGTAACATATTTTCAAAATGCTTCACCACTTTTACACATGTCTATCATACACACACAAACTTTACTCCCATTCAGCTTCAAGATAGAGGCAGATTGACACAGTTTTCCTATTTAGCTAGAAAGCTATTATTAAGAAGAGCGGCATTAAGGATTTGAACCAGTAGTTAAAGCTGCAATAAAGAACTTACTTCACTTTAAACCAAAGTCTTTACGAACCATCTATAGAAACAGCAAAGCATATATCACACGAGACAAAATTTGCAAAAGACAGAAAATCAGTGTTGTTGTTTTTTCTAAAATACTAATATTGTGTATTTGTTTGAGTCAGCTCTGACAACGCCCAAGAAAAAAAACAGGTTTTAAACAAAAGTTAAAGCATTTTATTATACCCAAAAAGCGGTTTTCCTGTGTTTATGATGAAAGATCACCTGCTTTTTTTTTTTTTCCAACACGTTTTTTTGTCTGAACCATGAATTGGCATGCCTGTAAACAGTAGGACAGCCATGTGAAGCAAAGCCAGCGGTGCTGCGGTGACATTGTGTTAAAATATGTATGCTGCTCAAATAAACATCAGTCCCATCAAGCAAAACAGATGTCACGGTTTTTTGGATACGAGACTCAATTACCCAAAATCAAACATTGTTGTCTCGTTGAGATAGCGCTGCTACGCTTCATCCAATACAAGTTATTTGCGATTTCTTCTGTGGAAGTAACATGATCCACCAGAAAGAAAAGCAAATTCTCTCTTGTAAGTCTTCTGTTTGTCAGATGCACGCTCGATTGAACTTGGAAAAAAAAAAAGTGTTCAGACATTGTACCGTTGATAATTAAACATTGCATGGCTCTAAATTGTGTCTCGGGCTGATGGATAGCTCCACAGGGGTGAGGGAGAACTGTGGAGGATCGTTTTGGGTTGTTTGTGTGAAGATAAATGACTGAAGCATTGAATCTATATGATCTTATTATCATTACAAGTGCATATTATAGCAAGGTGTCGGTGAATCAAGCCTTTGATCACAGTATTTGTTGAGGTCTGTGATAAGAACCAGAGATTATAGGAAATGGCCTGTAATGAAGAAACTACAGCTTGTTTTAATGTCAGTTGTTGTTTTAGACATGGAAAGTGGAGACTTAAAACATTTTGTTTTCCCAAAAATGTACCTCATCAGATGTATAACAAAGGACTTTAGGTTTTGTCTGTTTCACTATAAATATGATTAAATCGGATGACATGTACTGCAAAAACAATAACTTAAATGGTAAAAATAAAGATCTTAAAATCCAAGAATATAACAATTGATATAATATTCATAATTGTGTGTTTATTAGTGTATAATCGCCTAAAACTAAAGAGAATGTTTTTATTGCCTCACAATTGCACTACATAGAGACCGAGATCTCTTCCACAGAGGCCACCATGTTGCACAGCCATGTTTCTACAGAAGCCCTGAATAGTCAAATCAAATACTAGAGTGGGTCTTGCGCATTTTACACGAGTTTTGCAAATACCGTATTCTCCGACACACTTGGATGGGGGGGGGGGGGGGGGGGGTTGGCTGCAATCTCCAACCTCACCACTATATGTCACTAAATCCTACACAAAATAAAAAGCACCACAGGATCATAATAACCTCAGGGGCAATGTTATGAGATGCACCCGTACAGTGCAAACAAATGCAGCAGCTCAGCCATACGTTGCTACTTTGATGACAACGATAATCATTACTTCGTTGTCATAGAGGTGTTAATCATGTGTCTACTGGATGTTTTTCTGCACTATAAAAGTAGAAAGAAAGAACAAAACGTCAACAGAAATACTTCCGAATGAAATGAAATGTAGCATTCTGCAATTTTTGCTTCTCTGTCATGTCGGTCTCGTTAGGATGCTGCAAGGCTACACTACACAATATGAAAGATGTCCAGTCCGACACTCATTTTTGCCCCATATGTCCCACATCTGCTATGTTGAGCCACTACCAGGCGGAAATTGTGAATTCTGATATTGACACAGGAGTTTTTTTTTTTTTTTTTTTTTTTTTTTTTTTTTTTTTTTTACTGTGCAGTGTAGTATTACAACCGTGTTTGTTTTTGCTTCTTGGTAGATGACTCACAATTCACACAACCACTAAAAACTCTTGCGGACTGAACGTGCATTTTTGTTCCTGTTTGGTATTAAAAGCAATGACAGGTGGTGTTAATTTTCTTGGTTGGAAATCTTGCGTATTTTACACAAAAATCCCCAATAATATTTACATTGTGAAGCCTACTTCATATCTACAAAATGTTCAGCAGATATAACTTAGCTGCCAGACAACATTACTTAAAATGCTTATCTGCACATTTTGTGTCTTTTCTGACCTGGGAGTACAGTATATGTTGCAAACTGACTAATTCATTAATTTCATATAATCAAGCATTCCACTCTATACTATTCCTAAAATTATTCATCTTTTACAAGTCAGGGCTGTTAAGGTGATTTCACAGAGTTAACTCAACTGCCATGACTTTGTGACTATAAATGTTGAAAACCTGTGCAGCGTTGCATTTCCTGGAAAGCCAACGTCCTTAAGCTGTTGCAGCCGTGGCTGGTTGATTTTTCCAGAAAAAATAAACTCCAAGATCTCCAACATATATACTGGAGGTGCCACGTGTCCATCTCTTTCTTGAGAAAAACATAATTTGTGATAATGGGATGCATAAATAAAACTGGCTTGATTTGACAGTGTAGTGGTGCATGCAGTGTGAAAAACCATGTTGCAAGGACCACAAGCAAGTAAAAGTTGCTCCAAGGAGCAATCTGTGAAAGACTGTTCCGTCATCATTATGTTTTTCTAGCTCTGTGCGGGAAAGGGATCCTTATGAAGTCATTGTGAAAGCATCAGGAGCAGAGCTACAGAAAACTACCGATGAAGAAAATTTCCTTTACAAAAGTGATTGCTGTACCGACTTGTTGAGAAAACATGACATAAAAAAAGGTTATGCTGAGAAATATTAATGAGATTTGAAAGAATGTATACATGATTGGAAACATTTTATGAATGACAAAAATAGTTTTGTGTGTTTGCTGTTGTTAATTGAACTGTCTGAAGCAAGTTCATTTTAATACACAGCTTGGCTTGACCGGTGATATAATTGGTATGTAGGAATGTTTGAAAAGACACGTACATTTGAGGGTAAAAGATAATTGCCTAGTCAGTTGGATACAGGCAGTTCTCATGGAGTTGAAGCCTCTTAGGCCTCTCACATTAAGTCAGAATTGAGAGACATATCAACTAAGTTGCTGAAATCTCAAACACCCTGCCTAAATGAGAAGTTTAACTCTAGAAAAATGTTCATTCTTTCTCTAATTTCTCACTCCATTGCCCTTCTCTTTCACTCTCTTTTTTTCTTTCCCCTCTTGCATTCTAACGGCTCCCTCTCCAGCAGCACTGAACAATCTGTCAGTCATGTGTAGCCTCTGTCGAGTTTTCAGCTAAAACCAAGGTAATCCTGCCATCGTCGAGGCTGTTAACTGGCTAATTACGGACTATATTGGCCGTCACAGCCCCCTAATCCTCCGCTCTCATTCACTTTCGCCCATTAAGGATCCCGGGGGATTACTGTAACAATCACACCTCCTTCTCTCTTTGATGGTATATGGGGATTAGTATTAAAATATACAGTGTGTATCACAGAAATGATGGCAGTGCTGTCATAAGAGGGGGCAAAATGAACTGCTACACAGAGGAAGTTGCACATATCTATTCAAAGAAGCATCACACAGGCAATTAATATATGGCAATGTATGGCTTCAGGACTAAGTCATGTTTTGGTCCTGAAGCCATTACTACCAATTTCTTTAAAACAAGTTTTATACTGGATATAACTGTGGAAGTGGAACTGGAACTGTATATATTAATCCAACATCCATCTATCTGCCTCACATCTTGTACTGTACAAATACTATATTTCTGAAATATTTCTTTGAATATAGCTTTACATGTCTGACTTTGACTTTTTTCATAGGTATTCTTTGGATCTTACAAAAGGTGAGAAAAGAAGAAAAATTGCACTTTCCCTATGACGTGACCTTGGGAATGGAGTATAACTATAGTCTTTCTATATTAAGCATGTCATAACAAATAACGGCGACACTAAAAATAGCTTCTATAACAAAATCTTTATAAATGACTTTCAAAAAGTGGGAAACTGTTTTGTTTAAAAAACGAAAGACCTCCAATGTAAAATGTCAGATAATAAATCAACTAAACTGAATACAATGAAAGGATGTTATATTTATAAAATTACAGTTAACAAACTCAATAAAAATCTATGGGAGAACAAGGAATCTATGCAGTGAAGAAGATGGCGAACTGGTTTTGTTCTGTGCATGAACTGTGGCATGTGCCAGTAATATTTACAAGTGAAATGTCAAAGTAATTCTCTTGGTCCTTCGTTGTAAAGGACAGTTTTGTTAACAGATGGTATTTAGTCCTTGCCATGTTCCATGGCAACTATTTGTCATGGCAGTCGTGTTCCCTGTTTGTTCCTTATGGCTGTATTCAGCATCCATTCGAATCTTGCTGAATATCTCACTTGACACTATGAATGATACATTATTACATATAAGCTTTCTGCTCTTCCTGGCATCCGGTGAAAACAACAGTAAGTCTAAAGACTAAACTTGTGAGACACACCTGTAACAATCAGAGTGTCTAGCACAAATGTTTGCATTGTGAGATCATTTATATTTGCATTAGATTATACAATGATCTCTCAGCTGAGACAACAATAATCTCAGACTGGCACACCATGAAGAAAAAGAGTACATCAATTAACATTACGTATTGCCGTAATAAGCATTAACAATTAATGAACAATTAATGCTATAATAATTCATTAATGCTGTTCACATTAACTAAATTATTACTTTATACATTATTTAATAGTTCATAACAATGCTTTTGACAGTAGTAAACAGTAATAAGCATTGACTGCAACTTGATTAACACAATAATAAGCATTAAGTAACTGATACATATTTATTGTTGTTATGTTAACAGTGTAAATTTTAATTAAGGTACTAACTAATATTAGCAAATGGTGAATGAAGATATTATTTAACCTTGATGCCATTAAATAATTATTTATTAAAGGTTAATGATTGTCCACTTACTTGTCCATCCTTCAACGTATAAACTTATAGACAACTAATTATTGCGATAAAAAAATATTATAGACACGTTAGTTAATTGCTGATCAACTGTTTGTTATTGCTTACTAGGGCATTATCTAATGTTAATTAACACACTTTTATTGTAGAGTGTTACCAAGTTGGTTGTACTTGTCTAAAAACTAAATTTAAAAGCAAATTGCAAAGATTCTTCTGGTCCCATTATGCTTGTAGATGAGGAAACAGAGTTACAGTTACAAATAAGAAGACGACTACAGCATCAACAGTGAAAGGTCAACATGAAGTTCTCAGAGGAAGTGTGTGTTTCTGATGCTTCCCTTTGCAATGTTTTTCAAACACTCCACATCCAGACCTCAAGTATTACTTCAGTTCTTTTCTCTCTTCAGGCTCCGTGCGTCAGCCTGTCTGAGCAGGTTTACATCAATTCAGAAAGGACTGTGTGGAAGTTAAGGCCCTTTGAACAAATACCGCCCACCATTTAGAACGACAAAACTTTGTCCAACCAATTTTGATACAATTGACTGAATGTGAAAACAGCATGCTCCTGTAAACCTCGGCATTCACTCTGTTGCTTCTGACAGCGGTAAAACTATCAATAAATGTCAATGTGCCAGTTTTGTTGGCAGCCCTACATGCCCAAGCCAAAAGAGAACCACCTTCATCACGTTTGATAGATGAGGTGAGATTCTTCGGATCGCTAGTTGTTCCTTGTTTTCTCCACATTCTCCTTCTTTACTTCACACTGACTGAGCTGAAGCAGAGTATGACGCCCAAAATTAAAAAAAAATTAAAAAATTAAAAAAACAGCTGTCCAAATAATTGTGGTTTGGACTGCATGACTTTATTGATTAAGTCTGTTTTCATTGTATTTTGTCACATATTTTCAGTTTAAGCTTATTGGAAAGTTTTGAAAAATACATTCCTTTGTTATATGTTGAATGTCTGGATTTCGAAGCAAAAATAAAACTGTTATTGTCAGTGTGACAACCACTATGTGTTTTTACTTCTCATTTTGTTTCTCTAAGGCATCAACAGTTTTTGTTTTTTTTAGGCTTCTTTTTTTTTGTTGAAGAACTACATTTTCATGTAGAGATTTGAGTCCTTATTTTTCCCCTTAACTTTCTCAATAAGTTGGATGAACTTTTTTCAGAAGTTAATATTCATTGTGACAAAGTGGGACAGGGAGATAGAATAGAAGGTAAAAAGGACAAAGACATCACAGCACTAACTGATAGGAGCCACATTAAAAGTGCAGCTCCTCTGCCTCCTGGCAACACACCGTAGGAAGAAGGGAACAAAAGAGATGAAGAGGAGCGAAAAAGAAGAGGGAAAATGATAAGCCAGCATATCTTTTATTATTTCATAGGTGGAAGAGTTTGGTTATCACATGTGTGCGCTTCCTCTCCCTCCTCCACTCCCGTTCTCTCATTTCTTTTTTTGGTCTCCGATATACACTTGTACGCTTTCTGCTTTTCACCCAGCCCATTTCCCCTCTCTAGCCGGCTCTGCCTCTTTCCCACACCTGTACGCTTTCTTACCTGCTTTGCATTCTTCTCCTCTGCAGCGATGCCACTCTCAGTCTGCGTCGTGCCTGTAATCACGGAGAGTGACATGTTGCGTTGAGTTTGTTAACAAGTAGTTGTTTGAGTTCCACGACGCTGAGAGGTTGATCTCTGTCTCCCTGCAGCATAATGTGTTAACCTGATTTTACATAGGAAGATAACACATCTCTCGTCTTTGTTAGCCATTTTCAGGCTTTCTCACTTGCACAGTGACACACATCTGCACACACACACACACACACACACACACATTGCAAGACGCTGATTACCACATAGTCACACACCCACTGGCAGCTGGCTTTGGCATTAAATATTTGCATTCGATGCTGGAGGTGCCTATTCTTTTGCATTTCATTTTATATATATTTTTTTTTTATTTCATGCATTGTATCATGACTGCAGTAATATATATAAAAAAAAATAATTCAATAATCAATTCTCATTAAAAATATTCCTGTTGGTGAAGTGCTGCAGTGATTAATATTTCATGACGCTTTTGTACATACAGAAGGTGAATGAGAAAATGAATAGAGAGTCAATGTGAGCAGCAGTGCTGTTGTTAGTGGTGTCTGAGACAAACTATGAGGTGCAGTCAGGTTTAGGGAATAGGTGGGCGGGGCATAATGTTCTCAGGTTCTCAGCCAGATCCTGATCTCATCCAAATATGGTCAAGCTTGGTTCTAAAAAAACAAGATGGCACCGTCCGAAACGCCAGACCCGAGGCTAAAAAAAACCCCGACAGTTTACAACCTGAACGGGGGAAATCACGGTGGTTTGCCACATTTTTTAAAATCAAACTGCTAACAATGACAAATTCAGCTGTAAGTGATTTTCCTCAGCTGACGAGCCCTGGCGATAGATTGACTCAATTCCATGTGTCACTCAGGTCTAACAGGAAATGGACGGACCTGGAATGATTGATTGACTGTGTTGTTTCTGAGTGTAAATGTACTGTGGCTGCAGCAGTAGATTACCATTACAACGTGGTGCTTTTACGCACTATTTTACTGGCTTTGTTTGTGTTGAGCTGGATGCCACTGAAGAAGCATCACTTGTTGCATCGCTGCTATAATACGGCTGCACTCTGACATTGCCACTCCATTGAATAAATGGCTCTAATGGTTCCTAAGGAGAGGCTGAAATTATTTTGGACAACTCCCCCTCCCCACCACACCCCCACCCCAGCTCTCTTCTAACATCCCCGTCCACCACCTCCCCTCTCTAGTGGTTAAAAGCAAGAAGCAATTTCTGTTTTTAGGGTGAAAGTGGAAGGCCGCACAAAGCAATTACTACGAGTTCTCGATCGCACACACGAGCAAAGCCAAAAGCACACACAGAGTGCCACACACAAGTAAGTGTTAATAACAACACACACCCAATGCTCTAGAGCTGTCTTAAATTAACAGCAAGCTCCCTCTAATTGCCTTTTCTGCTCAGAAACTTCACAGGTAATCAACATTGAGAGGGACGCCTTGTAGCAGAGCAGAAAAGATAAGTTGAAAAACTCTTGATAAACACTGAATCTCACATCAATCCACATATTGTGACACACACGCACATAATAACTTCTGAGGCAGAAAATAACCACAGTAATAGCCCGCACAAACACAAATACAGCCTTTTTTTTCCCCGTCACGATCAGCAGCACCCAAATAAAGACAGCTAACTATGGCATTTAAAAGAAAAGGGAGGTTGAAAGAGACAGAAATTGAGGACTGTGAGAGGAAAAGGGAAAGCATTTAAAGAAAAAAAAAAAAAAGAAAAAAAAAAGATGGATAAGTGGAGAGGAAGGGTGAGAGCGAGTGTTACGGCTTCTTAGCTCTCCGGGAGTGTGCAGAATAAAGAATCACTTGTATTCCTAATGACTGTGATGTGTGACAGTATTTAGAGCCATTAGGGGGAATATGAGCCAGGAAAGAAAAAAAAAAAAAAAAAAGAAAAGACGAAAGATTCAGACAATGCACCACCCACAAAATCTCTACTGCTGTTGGGAGCCGGGGAGGGCGAGGGAACCGAGAGGTGGGGGAGATAGAGACGACGGCGAGGGAGGGAGGGAGGGAGGGAGTCGGAGAAGTAGAGGAAATAAAGTGGAGAAGTAAAAGCATGAGAAGGAAAATTAGAAAATGAGGGGAATAAGTGAAAAAGATTGGGCGATGGAGTGAGAGGGAAAAAGGGGGAGAAAGCGGGAGGGATGGAGGGGAAGAAAGTGACACAGCGAGCCAAAGTGTGAGAGGATGAGATGGGGGGGGGCAGGGGGGGTCTGGTGACTACAGGCTCTCTGGTGTCTTCTATCTTTGATCTAAATGTACTTTGGCATTTCTCCTCTCCTCTCCTCAGATGCAATTAGATTCCTTGCTAGCCAAGCAGACGCAGATGAAATGGCTGCTTAATGACTTCCTCGGCAACCCGCCCCGGCAACGCAAACCCTCCATCTGGAGCCTCCTGCTTCGCTCCCTCGCCTCTCTCTTGCCTCCTTCTCCTCTCTCACCTCTTTCTCCCCACTTATCTTCTCCATATTTCTCACTTTGATTTTCTGTCAGTTCCTGGTGAGTTTTTCTGTAATTTGTTTTTTGTTCTTTCTCTTTCCATCTCTACTGTCACACGTTTCCCTGTTAAAATTCCCTTTTTTCTCCCACTTCGCTTTTTTTTTTTTTTTTTCCCCCTTAACTTGATTTTTGTCTTGTGTTAGTTGCACTTTTTTTTTTAGCACCTCTTTTACGTCTTCCACTAAGTCATCAGGGTAAGTGCCCACTCTTAATTTGTCGACTTAAAAAAATTATTAAAAAAATACATGTGTGTTTTATGTTTTTACTCTTAAAAAAATGCTAAATGATTTAATTTAGACAACCACATTTCTCACAAAGTTTATCCAAGAAATCCCTTCTTTTAGCTTACTAATGACCTTTTGTACAAGAGCAATATCTTCAACCAGGCTATTTGGCTATAAGGAGAATACTATTTGAACAAACAAAATTATATTTAATTAGGGAAATAAGGAAGTACAGTAATTAGCCTATTATAATTGCAGGAGGTGAATTTGCACACAAGACAGTACTCGCCCTAACAGAACCCAAGGGTGAATAATTTAGTTTTATACTCAGAATTTTGCGACATTATTCCTCAAATTTAAAATAGTAGTATTCACTTTACAATTCTGTTAATGGCAGTGCAATAAGTAATATGTTTGATATTCATATCCTATATAAAACAAGAATTTGCCTCTCCTGTGGCTCACGTGTTGTTATTGTCATTTGGTTGCCACCATTTTGCTCTTGTCTTTACAGATAGTTTACATTTCCTTATCTTATTATGATCATAACTTTTTTCCACCTTAATTATATCCAGTATTCTCCAACACAGCTTGACGATGTTAAATGGCAATGCTTTCACACATAAACAATGTCCAGAGTTGTTGGAACTGTGTGTAAGTCAGATAATCGTTCCTCTAGCCAAAGCCTTCAGGTTCCTGCTGTCGCCACCTCTTCATCCTCCATTCTCATTTCTGTCTGTCTCACTGGTGTTTTTCGGTGCTCCGCTCATCTTTTCATCTCTCCACAGGAGGTAGGGCACACTTTCTAATCGGGCTGAGTAATGCAAATTTAATGAATTTGGCAGTGGAGCCGCACGGTGCACGTGCATGCACAAACATACACAAATATGGAGCGTGCAGGTGTGCGCATGCGCACGCACACACACACACACACACACACGCACGCACGCACACACACAGACACGCATTCACATGCACATGCACATGCGCACACACACATACACACACACACACATACACACACACACACACACACACAGACACACACATACACACACACACACACATACACACACACACACACACACACAGACACAGACACACACACACAGACACACACAGACACAGACACACACACACACACACACACACACACACACACACACACACACACGGATGCTCAACTGTCAAAGACAGAAGTGTGCCGACTTCCAGTCACAGGCGGACGCCGACATTCAGACACACGTATGCACACAAGTTGTTCGGACATTTCACTGGCTTCTGTTCACCGTGGACAGCCGAACCCAAACCTTAACCAATTCATGCCTAACCATAAACTTTAAAGTAACCGCGACAGGGGTGTAGTGCTATTTGTTAAAGTACCAGAGCGTGCATGTGAACGAGCGCACACATTGGGGCACAGACGGCTTGTTTCTACGGTGTAACCAGTGCTTCGACGGTGGCGAGTCAATAATGTATTTTTGTATCGCTTTATTCTAATAAAGTTAACAAGATAATTCTGTTATATTTAACAGCTGTGTTGGATTATTGGTCATAATTATGATTGTCAGACTTGGGTCACAACACGTTCCTGCACACGTTCCATCATAAAAGCCTTTTTAATAAATTGAGGTTTCTGTCGATTTAAAATCTAGAGTGCTTTTAATTCGTAAATGCAGCGTAATGCAGTAACTTTGATAGCAAAATGGCAGCAGATCATAGCAGGTTAATGTCCTGAATCAATTAATACATCTCAAATGTAATTATAACAAATTTGACCCTTTTATTTGTTTTTATTGGCTCTGTTGAATGATATACTTTAGATCTTTTAACACTCAAAACATGTATTCTAAATGAATTTCAACCAAATCAGGAAAAACTGTGGACATGTTATTTCCTCACTCGCTCCGACAGCACTACACCCCTGATTCACACCTTATATGTAACATTAAGGGTCTCAGAAACACCCTCATTAGGACCGGGCTTTGCTCTTCATGAGGACAACTTATCCAGACAAGATCAGTGTTTCTACCAGAAAAAGTCCCAAAGGGGGAACAAAAATGCGTAGACAGACACAAACACACAAATATACAACGTGATAGCTATGTGCAACCAACATGTCATTGAACAGCGGTTCCTCTGTGTTTTCAGGTCTTCAAGGATACTGGTAGCCTCCCAACAGATGGCTTCATCCACACACACACACACACACACACACACACACACACACACACAGTAACTCACCGACTCTCCACTGGCCAGGACACTCAATCTGCCACTCTTTTATGGTTTTAATTAATGCCGTTTGGTTTATGTTTCAGTACTGTATTTCTCAGTTTGCTGTCATTAGGTATTGTGCTGTCTGCCACACCGCAAGGCTGTTCTAGTAAGAAGGGCAAAGTCGGCAACCTTGAACAGACATAAATATATCAGTGCAGACGTTTGGATGTGTTTTGACTGTTGAGAAACCGTCCCATCATCACAAACTATTTGGAAATACTCTCTCGCTTAATGATTAGGGATTGTGATGCATTGACATGTGACAGTCATTCAATTTGAAACTTTTCTCAAACAACACTGATAACTTATGGAATGTAATAAACATCTAAACATCCAAATCTAAGGTAGCAGTGATGTGGCTGGACCACCTTAAAACTGTGTTGATTGTACAGATCGTACTGAAGATGTGAGTGAAACACAGTTGTAGTTTCTTTGCAGGAACATCTGTATTTGAAGCATTGTCTACTATCATAGCTACAACTTTATGTTCTATCAGCTATATTGACCATGTGAACACATTCAGTACAAGGAATTTGCCACAAACCATTCAGTTAAATACAGTATATTTCCCTGTATCACAAATCATGAATATAAACTGAAACTTGACTGGTTGGTGGAGACATATAACCATAGGGCTGTTATTTTATTTTAGTTTGTTTCTTCAGTTTTTACAATAGAGCCTAGGGCACTGATGTATTATTTAATGTGAAATGTTGAAATAGTGTTTGTTAAAGTGGAACGCTATTGTCATTTAAATGTTTTACCCACAGCGTTTACTGCCCGTCCATTAGTAGTGTACAACACCTGAGTCATTCTCAACTGCATGCAGTCTGTTTATAGATATTCTTACATTTGAATTTTCAAACAAACCAAACGGTGGCAAACATTTCCCAAAGTTAATGGCTGTCTGTACATTGACCATCCAAACAGAATAGGGAAGAAATATTTCCCTTGGGAGACTTAACATTTTCCTTAAAGAGGCAGGGGAGTGACAGTAAGCACAGCATAACCTAATACACACACATATGAAAACAAATATTAAACTTTTTTTTAAATTTTTTTTAAAGGCTTCCTTTTTCCTCCGTGAGTGCAAATTCTTTTATATTGGAGAACTTTTGTCTGAATGGAGAAAGCAATTTCCAACTCTTCGGACTGTGTGCAGATACCAACAGGACCACAGTGAAGCTGTGTGGAAGCTAACGCCGCAACATTGAACCTGAGCTGGTGGTATCCTTAAGATTTCTTTTTCTTTTTCTTTTAGCTTTGGCATTAGGTTTTATGTCTGTCTCTCTCCCAAAATCCACCTCACATGCTTGGTGTGCTAAGCAATGATAATGAAACACCTTCACTGTGACAGAGCAAGCTCGAGATTCACAGCATGAATCTGCTACTGCTGCCCAGTTAGTGTCTCACACATATATACTATACACACAAACAAACACACACACACACACACACACACACGGGCCACATTAGCATAAATATATGGCCCCGCACATACTCTCTTTCATATACAAACACACAAAGACAAATTTGTATACATGTTTAGTACAAATAAAACATACCATACACATACAGGAAAAACCTGCAAATAGAAAGCAAATATAGGAAATATAATTAAATAAATATAGTGGGGTTAAAAAGAGAAATACTTCTAAATATCAAACAATTGTTACAGAAATTGTACCAATGTTATCAAAAATAATAATAAAAAAAATAGGACTTGTCATTAGTTGGGCTGGAAAGAAATATACAGCCACCTGAAGACTTGGAAAATGAATTGTTTGAAAGACATTTTCTTTTTCAGTTAGGATCATTATCATTCTCAAACCTCAATGAGGTAAGGAGCTTGGGAACAGCTCAGGTTATAATAAGGAAGGGAAGCCAGGTAAATAAAGCGAGCTAGATAAATTAATGAATTAATTAATACAACATGTCAACTAGAAGTTGAACTCCCTGTTAGCGTCAGCTACACTTGACATATTCAATATCAACGTTCTAAACTCTTAGGAAGAACGTGAGTAGGTGTTTTTCCCAATACATATCAAACAATATCTTTAAAAGAGCAAATGGTTAAAGGGCTGCTTATATAGCACTTTTTTTTTTTACATTAGTGGTCTATAAAGTGCTTTACAATGTTTGCTTCTCAATAGCACACGCGGTCACACACCAATGGCGCCAAGGTGACATGACATGCAAGGTGGTCGCCTGCCGCCAGGAGCCACTTGGGGTTTCATCTTTTCTTTGAGAGACTTATAAATGAGTCCAATAGCACCGGAACACAACAGGAGATTGAGAAACCATTGTCCTGACAGTGACTGTGTTTACACTGATTTGTTTATTTAAATTTTTTTTTTTTTTTTTTTTTTTTTTTTTTTTTTTTTTTTTTTTTTTATTACTTAACGTAACTATTGCAAACAGTCGAAATCTATTTCAGCATTAAAGAAACTGATGCTGGTCCTCTCCTCAAGTCAGACCCCTGCTGGTGAGACTATAAACTTTGGAAATAAGGTAGAATTTCCTTTTTACAAAAAATCAGTAATGGCTATTTGGGAATTAAACTCCAATTCTAATTTTGAACGAATTATTAGTCAGATCACACTGAATATCTTCGTTTGAAACAGTTGCAATTAATTACCAGAATTATCTTCATATAAAAACTGCTTGATTAACTCACTTAAATTGATCCTATTAATTAGAGGTTTGATTGGCTGTGACACAGCTACTAAAGACTTATCCATTTATCTATAATTTATGTCTAGATTAGTCTCTGTCCTTTTCACCAGCATCGCAGTATCCGGGCTCTCTAAAATAACTCAGATACATGGGTAAGGTATAGAAGATAGAAAAGATACATTTTTATGAAAATAATTACTTTGAGGAGAAATAATAAAATCATGAGGTCAGCTTCATTGTTTGAGGATCATTCGTCTTCTCATTTTGCACTTTTTGTTTTAGTTTTTTTTCAACTTGGAGATGGGTTTCCATCCACTTTTTTTTTTTTTTTTTTTACGGATTAAAAACCAGAGAGGAAATTACAAGATGTAAGATAGATCAAAGTATCAAATAAAAAAATAAAATATAGTTGGTTGAAGTGGAAAAGTTTGAGCCTCAATAAAACAAAAATGCAAAAAATGGCAATGGAACCAGATCACAATATAAATGAAATATGTGAGACTTAAAATGGCCACTGAAGCCTCTATTCTACTGAAAAGAAAAGTCGTGGCAGACAAGAACATCTGATCTGTGTGGAAGAGAGGAAACTGAAACCGCTTCTGCAACGGTTTCATGAAAAATTAGCACCACCGGCTGTTTATCTCATTAAACCAACTCCAAAAAATGCAGGAAACAGTCGTCATTTTCCCTTTTCTTTTGCAAATATTCTCGACAATTACCTTAAATTTGGGCTACACATTCGGATGGGAACAAGTAGACGGCAATTTACATTAAGGAAGAGGTTCAGTGTCTTTACGTCGTTCACAGCTACATCTGCAGCAAATGGCAGGAACGTAAAATGGACAACAAATGTACAAACAATTGATTTATAAAATATTTTCACATGCAACTAATATGCATTAGCAAACAAGTTCCATAACAAACATAATGTAAGACCACATGGATTATGTTGTTGTCAATATAATAAGACAATGTTTAGTGTGATCTCAACTGAAAACTTGGAAACTTAAAACACAAGACTAAAATTTTCAAAATGTTAGACAATGCAGCATATAAATTTGACATCAAGTAATACAGAAAAGGCAAATCCCCAGTCTCCAGTGTCAATGTTAGGAAATAGAAGGGAAATTCCTTGCACCGTAATGCTCGGCCAATCTTTTCTAAAGCTGTATAACAGTGGTGGCCTGTTTTAAATTCCAACAATCAATTCACTGATGAGTTGTCCACTAAATATGACCTCCGTACTCCAAATCATTTACCCGAATGAGATTAAATGCACACTGTTGACTAACAGCAATCCACCTTGACAGTGGTGACCTTTGAGTGTACAAAACAGGAAGATATCCTCAGCGACTGAGTCAGAGTTGGGTTTGTTTTCAAGGTTTTTTCAGATACCTTGACTTTGAACCCGGTTCCTTAAAGATTTTTCTTTTTTTAATATCAATATTATAAAATCAATTTCAAGAAAAAGAAAAAGCCATTAGACAAGACGTTACAAATCTATAGTTTCCATTCAGTTGAGAGGAGGAGAGTGTAACCCAGGATGTTTTCTATAGAAACAATCAACGTCTCCTGAACGACTCACATGCTCGATGCTACAATTTATAATGCAGTGGTTATATGTGGAAACAACGGTGGCTCAGTGACACTAAGGAGATTGCTTGCTCTCTGGCTTACTTGTATGTTATTTGTTATCTTGCCAACTAAAGTAGTTCATCAACTGAACATCAGACTGAACAGCCTCTACGTCATCAAACCTTATTTCATAAAGACACACAAGTTAAAGTCAGTGTGCTGAATCCTGCTCAGTCGGCTCTCTGTGGCACATTACTGGCTGATCCTACTTAAGAATAACTTACTGGAAAAATGGTCAAATTCTTTGCGAGCCTTAATCCTGAAAGCAAAATGAAGTTAGACATCAAGGCATTTGGACATGTGTCCAGGGAAAAAAATGGAAGTCTGTGTGTGTGTGTGTGTGTGTGTGTGTGTGTGTGTGTGTGTGTGTGTGTGTGTGTGTGTGATTTTGTAAAAGAAAATGACCCTGACATGCAGAGGGCCAGCTCTAAAGTGTGATGGATGGATGTTGTTTCTTACACACAGTGACACACACACACAAACACACACGGCTGACACACACTGTTTGTCACCCACCAACGCTCGCACACACACATACAGCTAAACACAGTCGTAGCTTACAGGTCTTCTTTTGACACCTTAAGTCTACTCTCACACACACACACACACACACACACACACACGCATGCACACACACACACGCACACACACACACACACACACACACACACACACACACACACACACACACACACACACACACGCACGCACGCACGCACACACTCTAACACACTGTCTGCCATTTATTAAGGCGCTGCAGTGAGGAACAAGACAGCTGTAGTGTGTCTCTATCTGCCAATCGGACACAAATGTTTCTCATGTCTTTATTGTGTTTGTTTCTTTTAGCATTTCTCTTTCTCGTTATTATTCCTCCTGTAGCTCCCCATTCCCTGATTTGTATTTTTACTCTTAATTTTCTCTTTTACTCTGATTTCTATATTTTGCTTTCTGAGGTTTTGTGGTCTTTGCAGGTAAAATGTAGTCAGTGCATGTACTTTAGGTTCTCGCTTAGTGGGCCACATCCCTCTGATGATCCAACCCCTGAAGTAAGACACGGCAGCATTTCCCATATATAGGCTCTACTTAGGTGGCCCGCCCTTGTAGATAAAATCCCTTTGTTTCAACTTTCAAGCTGACGTTACAACGCCTTATTTCACTCCTTTCAAATCAACAAAGTTTTGGCCACATGCCTGAGTTGTGTGTGCTGTGAGTCTCCTAGATAGTGTCTATGGGTATCCGGTATGTGAGGCATTTAGGCAACATCCGTAAATTGTAGCATCTCCCAATAGTCAGCCTGTGAGGTTTTTAGGGAACATCTGTAAATTGTAGTATCTCCCAAAAGTCTCCTGTGAGACGTTTAGGGGACATTTGTAAATTATAGTCTACCAATAGCCTACATATGAGGATTTTTTTTTGGGGGGGGACATCTGTAAATTATAAAATCTACTGGTAGTCTAAAGGTGAGGTGAAAAGGAGAAATATGTAAATTGTAGTATCTACCGACAGTCAGCAATTGAGGGAATATAAGTTAATTGTAGCTCCAGAAAATAGTCTGGGTTACAGTCAGCCCCTCCAAACTGCACGAGTCTCTGCGTGAACACCGGTCACACGCTGCGCCACTCACCACAAGTAAATTCTCAACCTGCGGATTTGCAGGATACAGATAAAAGGGTCCCATGAGGGTTTCTGTTCTCTGACTAAATTCATACGGAGACACATACATGTGATGAACACACAATATTCGATGTGTGTACATGAACACATTGTATACTGATGAATTCACAACAAAGTTTCTCAAAAAAAAAAGGGGTGGTGTACTCTCACATGTGCAAACACACATACACATATACACACACACACACGCACACACGCACACACACACACACACACACACACACACACACACACACACACACACACATACATCTCACACCTTTCATGTACCCACACAGGAATGCTCCACACACAACAGGTGGACATACGTACACACACAAACAACTATGCACATCAAAGTGAAAATAGTTTTTCTTGATATTACTCTGGGTGTCAGCGCTGGCAGCCTGTAAGCCAAAGATAGAGCCACACACACAGAGCGAGGGGAAAGAAAAGAACAATAAACAGGGAGAAAGACATTAACTGGTGACATCCATGCGAGAAGGTATCTGATTACTAGAACTATATTTCATTTTCACTTTTTCCTCTGAAAGAAGCAGCCTTTGTGGGTGTGTGTGTTCATTTTCGGTGTTTTGTGCATTCTTGTGTGCGTATGTTGCTGGTGTGTGATAGAGGAGTGTCTGAGGTTTACATACACACATGTAGGAGCACGTGCACGTACGTAGGTTTGACAAATCTGTGTGCTGATATGTGTGCCTGTATATTGTATGTATATTATGTGTATGAGTGCATGTGTGTGCACTAGTCGCTACATATTAGATAGAGATGTTTAGCCACACACAGACGTTCAGAGTACTGAATTACAGGTAAATTACTAACAAAAACAGATCAAAGTAAAGTTTATTATCTATTTGTGTAATTGACAAGGACCAGGAAAAAATATATATTATGTAGTACTGAGGATCATTTTTAGCCCCTGTAGAAAAGATGATACATAACAGAGAGGAAATTATCCTATATTTATAGAAACACATATTTATAAAAGCAGTCATTGTGATAATATCAGCTAACTTTTATCTGGAATAATTTATTGTACCATGATTGCACGTATACACAGTATTTAGAATTTGTAGCACGAGTGGCGACTGAAGCCCTCAACTTATCAGTGTTGTATAAACAACTTCATGGGTTGTAGTTTCCTGTGTAGCTTGTTGTTTGCGGGATAAGCGTGAGAAATTACAAAGGCAAAAAATATATGCAACGGTTATCAAGTAAAGCACCTTTAATGATTGTATCCATGAAATAACATCTTAGTTTGTTTAGCCAGCTGTAGCCAATCGTGATCACCGAGAAGAAGGTGAGAGGCCTCAGCAAACAGCATTCAGGAACTGTCAGAACAAATAAATGAATTATTTAAGTGGGTGCATGTATATTTTTGACCCTGCGTTGATTTCAGAAAACCAAAAATAAATCGAAATTTGAGCGTTAAATGGCACCATATGATGACATTGATGCACATGATGTGACCACAACTGTATATTGTGACTTTATTGTCGTTTCCCACCTCCTTCTCTTTTACACTTCTCTCCAAAGGGGAAAAACAGTACGTCTTACAAATTGTCCTTTTTGTTCGACGGCAACATGTGCATGAATTTGTGTATGCGTAAACGGAAAGGTGCTAAAAGGTTGTTCACAGCACCATCTGCCTTTGTCCCAACTCAAACACATAAGAGCACACACAAATAGACACATGCAGATGCAGCCCCTTCTGTATGGTGCACCATTACTTGAGTGTGTGTATATATGTATGTATAAAGTGAAAAAAAAAACTGAATTACTTTTGAATGTTTGAAAAATGTGTGTACGTGTATGCGTGCAGTCATCCTTGTGCATGCTGATGTGCCATGGGAGCAGTTTCCCAATTATTGGAATTGCAAATAGCTTAATATCATTCTCATTTCCTATTTCTCTGTCTCCATCTCTCTTTCTCTCCCCCTCTGTCTCTCTCTCTCTCTCTCTCTCGCCTCCTCTATCTCAACTCTCTCCTTCATATGCTAACAGCCTGATTAGGGATTTGTTGGCCTCCAGGCAGTTTCAACCAATCAAGAGCATGTTTAACTGTGAGCGCTCACACCTGTCCTGACAGGAATGATAACAACTGCAGCCAATCACCACCAATCTGCCCCGTTGCCACGGTGATCAGCCTGTTTTGGAATGCCCATGGTGGCCTGTGAGGAGAGGCGCTGCATTCAGATGGCTGTGAGCTCAGTGCCAGTGTGAAGGGGGGACATTTGATTTAATTTACATTTGAGCTATGAGGTCAAACTGGTTCACTGTTGGTCTTTTAACAGTTGCATCACCATCTCGCTACCAAATAAAAACGATCTTACAGATATTTCATCTTATAGTTGTAGTTTTAAAACTCTGTACTCTTATGTTATACATTGTGTTGTTAAGATGTTGGTTTTGCAAACATTTTAAAAGAATGCAAAACTATTTGTTGTTAACCAGTATTCTTCTGAATAAGCAAATAAATATAATATAATGCTAGTAAAGTTACAGAGAATGAACTAAAAAAAAAAAAAAAAAAAAGAAGAAGAAGAGAAACAGAGATGGCAAGAAGAGTGGTAGAGGTAGAGGGGCTGTCTGTTCACCCACACACCTTAGTCTTTCATCAGTGTTGTATGCGTAGGCGATGGTGGCGTGTGTTGGTTTCTATTCGTCTGATAACTCTGACTTGTTCTTATTAATACAGTCAAACCTTTATTTATTCATTATCAAGCTCATATTTTATTCATCCCTTGTTTCATTTTAGTTTGATTTATTTTCATCTGAAAATATCATCAACTGGAGTTTGATCAAATGGTGTGTGTGTGTGCGTGTGTGTGTGTGTGCGTGTGTGTGTGTGTGTGTGTGTGTGTGTGTGTGTGATTGAAAGAAAGAGGGGGAAAGCAAGCAAAACGTGGAAAGAGAAAAATGGAAGTGAGTTTTGTGGACATGTAGATACAAAGAAGATATGGAAGTTTTTTGTTTTTTGGGGGTTTAAAATTTAACCCGATTAAAGTTACATTGTTTGAAAAGTAAAAACATCTTACCTGTAGAAAGAAATTAAATCTCATATGTCCCTTCTTCTTTTTGTACTCTCATTTTCAAAATAGCACATTCAAACACATTGCTGTAGCATGAGAGCCATGTTCCAACCTTCCATCAATGTGTTGTTTGCACAGCAACTCATCATCATTTCAATCCCCCAAAGACACATAAAGGAAGTTTCATTTTAAAGATAAACTAATTAAGGAACGAACATCACCTCAGATTGTGAAGCCACTCCCTACAAAAACAACCAAAAACTGGGACAGTAACAAAAAGTGTGCCATGGTCTCGAATTCTTAGCAAACAGTCAGCAGATGTCTGCTCCAACTTAATGCCCCCTGGAGATTTCCTTGTGGGGAAATGTTTGAACTAAATAACTTCACCCACCCATGTGCTTGCACTACTTGTCACCTTATTTCATGCCATCTTAAGAAAGCAGCTGAAAGCTCGACACTGCTTTCCACCATATCACCCACGAGTGGACAGGGTCTTTATTTGAGCTACCTACATGGGTAAAGTGGCCATTACATTTACGTAAAAGCTCAAGCTGAATAATCCTACATACGTAAAGGACCAGCAATTATACTATCAACCAAATTGGACTATCTTAATAAGTCCAAGTATCAAAGTATCCTTTGAGTGTTGCCGCTGGGCATGTTTGCTCAGGTTAAGTGCATTAAATAGCGGATCTACTACGTAAAGATTTATTTTGTTAGTTACTCTTCAACTGTTTCACCGATATGATAAACTGACCTCTGTATCACTTTACCGGACCACCAGGGGTGCGCTGAAAGTGCTTACAGATAAACGATATGTCATGATTTTCTAGCTGTGGGAGAAATACGAATCACAGGGGAGCAAAAAACGATTTGCCCGTGGAGATACTGCAACTCTCAACTCTCTTGAAAAACAATCTTCCACAAATGGAGATTGGTTGAATTTGTATTGATTATTTCAGTTGAACGATGGCTGAAGAGACTGACGAACATCTAAAAATCCACTTACAATTCACAGACAAAAGACATTGTCCAAATCTTCTCTGAGAATTTAATGTTTAATATGAAATCATTTAAATTTGACCACCAAGCTGATTCATTTACTAAATTCAATATGTTTTTTCTGTCTTCTGTTTTTCTGTCTTTACAGTTTACTTTCATTAGTTTGTGTTGATTCTGGCCACTTTTCTAAACTTTGCTTTTGCTCTTTCCAGACTTAGCTTCCTGTCCCACCGGATTAAATCCTACATTCACAGCTACATCTCGAAGTGTACAAGTATATTTCCAATGTCAACAGAAATTCCTCTAATCTGGCATTGAGGCCTGAGTTTGGCAGATTAACACAGGTGCTTTCATTTCCTTAGGACAAATCTCAACTTGCATGTCCAGGAAGATTCCCCAGGTTCTGTCAGACCAAAACTTTCCCTCAAAGAATTTATCTCTCGTAAAGTTGCTTGACCCTTCACATATAAGCTCTGAAAATGAATTCAAGCTAAAACTTCATTAACAAAGCAAACTGCACATACTGCTGATTCAATATAGAAGACCCTCTATGGCTCGGTGTGTTTTGGTAAAACCTTCACAGTCTTTCAGTCAGACTACTTATCTTTGCAACAAAATGAGACTAGCTAGTCTGGAGCAGAGACAACACGAGCTCGTTTGCGCAGAGCGATGGAAAAAAGAAAGATACCGACAGTCATCTTTTCCACCCAGCTGAAACTAATTTGAGAAACAAAATGTCTGCTGCCAAGACAACAACATTAATGAAGAAACTAAGAGCTGCTTTAAAGCTGAGAAACAATTTTCACAACAGGCCACAAGCCTATGGTCTTTTTCATATATTAATATAGGGATTGAAGCATTTTCCCCTTTCCCCTTTCAGAAAACTCAATGTGGGAATGTTTACATGATGAGAAGGAGAAGCAATATTTTTCACTGCAATGTTGGATCGAACTGAAAGAAACTGTCATCTTTCGAAGGGAAAATAAAGCGTAGTAGTATTCTTATGACACAATGTCCAGTTTAAAAATAAAGAATTGGTGCACCTTGTCCAACTTTACAAAAGAAGTAAACATGTTTACTGTCTGGTACGAAAACCGCTGTTGGTCTCTATAGCTGATTTTCAATCTTTTGTCAATTGTATGAATATTTACATAACTCACCTTAAATTGTATTAAGGCTTGATGTTGCGCATAATTATAAGAGGAGCTGCTTTGACTGACAGGTGGATGAAGAAAAACATTAGGTTCTTATTTAATTAGGAAAATACCAGATGTATAGACTGACTTTAGGGGAAAATAATAGTAATTTTATAAGTCTGATCACAAAATAATGCCAATGAATGTCTGCAAACATGCATGGAGCAACTGTAGCAATTTAATAAACTCTGCACTGAAATTTACATTTTAACCTTTGTAAATATATAAGAACAAAACAATTATTACTGGGAATTTCCAATCATGTACTACTCCTGTTTTCTGAAAGTATACATCAATACATCTGATAGATTTTGTTTCATTATGAAAGACACATTTCCCTATTTTGCCTGAACCAATCACTCAATGAAATGCGTAATGGCTTTGCCAATAGAACATGAGCATTGATTGGGGAAACACACACACACACACACACACACACACAGGCACACATACACATAAACACATGTCCGCACACACTCAAACACACAAATGGTTGGATCAATTTAGTGTAAGCTAATTGGCTGTCACGACCTCTTCATCGAGCCGAGACCATGAAGGCCTTGATCTTGAAAAAAAAAGGCCTGAGGGATACACTCAGATATACAAGCAGATCAACATATGAACACACACACACACACACACACACACACGCACACACAGGAGTGCGCTCACACACACACAATAAGAGCAGAACAAGCGTTCCAGTGAGATCAAATGTCAAGAATCTACCAAAGAGCTGTTTCTAATGTGTGTGCGTGTGAACTCTTCCTTCACTTATGTAGCTCGGAGTGGTGGATTTTGCTGCCACACTCATCATCATGCTTAAGGAAAAACTCACATAACTTCAAACAATTTGCCGTGAGCACTAATGTTAAGCTTCTTTGCAGGACTGACAAAAAGTATGGATGGAATTGTAACATATTCTAAGGTATCATTGCTGTAGCTGCTACAGACATGTATTTGCTTTTGCCAAACTATCAGTAAACAAAGCTTTCCCTTTTTAATTCTGTAAAATATTGACTAATTAGACTGTTTTTAATAGTTAACCAACAATAATTGCACAGGTGGTTTCTCCAACAGAGACTGTAAACCAGCCAGAAGTGAAATTTGAATCCAAGAATACCAAAAAAAAAACACTTCTGTCCTTGTGGACAAAAACTCATCATGCGTTGCTTTTAACAGTCGGTCTTATAAGGGTTCAATACAAAGAGGCATGTTTATTGGCTGACTCGGGCTGGAAGTTGGTCACCTTCAATAAAAAATGTCCACAGAAGTGAATACCAGAAGATCCTGATAGTTGAGTGAATCAATGACACACACACACACACATTCGGAGGTGGCCTGAACAGATCAGAGCTCAATGCTTCCTGAGTGTGTTTCCATCTGTATTTTTTCCCGGTCACTTGTGGTCCGATCACAGCCAGGTAGCACATGTCCGGATTGAAACCACCAAATGTTAACAGAATCAATATATCAAACATAATTCAATGTTCACGCTACATTCTGTTAATATTATGTTGTCTGTTTCCTCTCATTGTTATACTCCCGTCTGTCTCTTAGAGGATACTGTGTCAGTATCAGGTTTTTCCTTGTCTAGGTATAAAAAGTGAGGTACTTTAGGTTTAGGCACTGGAAACCACACGGTTAGGATTAAGAAAAGGAGAAGGTTTGTGTTAAATGTGGCATTGTTGCAATTTGGTTGGTTTAAACACCACAACTACTGTGTTTGGTTTGGAAAAGACCACGCATTGGGTTAAAATAAGTAATTTTACATAAGTAACAATACATTCCTTTCTTAAATTCGTTAAAACACCTTACACGAGTTAAATGTTGCCTTTGCTTTCTCACGGACACAGTCCCCCAGATGAAAGTCCTGTGTTTGCTCCATCCAACCACCCCGAACCTCATCCTTCCTCAGATAAAGTCCTTATTTGCTTTAGACTGTCGGCACAACAGCGACAAGCAATCTAAGATGATTGGACTCTATGGCAGTTTGATTGGCATGTTTCACTATTTTCTGACATTTAATAGACAAAATTAGCGATTGATTTATCTGTCTATAGGTTTCGCGATCAATGAGTGATAAAGCGGATCAGGTTATGTCCTTGCGCCTTTAATGCGTGTTCGATTATGAGAGGGTTACGTTGGCCTCAGCCTGTGTGCTGTCCTCAAACACACAGCTCAACAAAATGAGCCACAAGTGTTGGGAGGTTAACTTAGTTGACAAACAGGAGGTTTGAACCAACAATGTAGGTCCTGCCTCGAGGTAATAGTTGTGTATCGTAACCATAAATGGGTGGTGGACCGTTTACAGTGTGATAACAAACAGTGACTAACTTTCTCCCAAGGGAAAGGAAAACATTCTGCTTCACTAACAGTAAAATGAACTGCTGCTGATGGACAATGTTCTCCAAAGTGGTGTAAATACAGCAAAAGAGAAAATAATTGAGTGAACAGAATTTTGGAGAAACTGCTGACAAACTGAATTTAACTGTGCAACAACAAAACATACAGATTTATGCACATACAAATTAGAGTTTAAAAAAAAACTACAGCACCTTGAGAAAATGAGAAAATTATAACTCTAATGAGTCTACCAGCAGGCGGGACAGAAATCTATCCACGCAGTCCGTTCTACAATTCTTAAGTATAAAATGTGACATTGTGTGTGTGTGTGTGTGTGTGTGTGTGTGTGTGTGTGTGTGGGCTTGTTCTTATATCCTGGTGGGGACTTTAACCTGAATGCACATCAGCCCATGGGGACATGTGTACAGGGTGTTCATTCGTTATTCATACAGGATGCATACATGTACATAAACAGCCCAGTCCAGATTTATATACGAGTAGGAAGTTTGCAATCAATACACAAAACTCAATGAGCCACCGGAAGATGTTCTACGTGGGCTACAACAGTGACATTAAAGTTTGGCATCAAAAATGTAATTTGCAATTGTAAACGAAACCTGAAACTGAAAGCAGATAAACCTGCATTGGAGTATTGCTACTTTTACATGAAATAATTATGCTGTTATTGTTGCATTGCATTTTGATATCTTTAGCATTATGACGTGTTTTTCAATGTCACTCTTCACATTTTTCATCTTAATTGACACCTTAATTCTCAGAATTCTTTCGATGTCACTCTTTTTCAATTTTAGCTTTCGGTCTCTGTTTTGATGTAGAGAGGATGAGCTTATGGGGAGGGGCAAGGAGCGTGCGGTTTACACATAATTCACATGATATTTGCATACTAAGGAAGCTCATCACTCTTCCCGAACGGTGCACCGTCTGCTAAGAAGCCTGACATGACTGCATCTTTAGGCGGTAGCTTTCACAAATTCACATGCAACTCCCGTACAGCAAGCAAGTGTTGAGAAGGTTCGTTTTGAAATGTAATGCATTAAATCTGAAAAGTAATGTAACTGTTTTGATTTCTTCGTAAAAGTATCACAACTAATTCATTTCATACTTTTGTAATAAATGCTTTAAACGGAGCAACAGTGTTAAAAAGTCCTAAAATATGAATTTGAAGTCGTCATCATAAACAGTACCAAGCACTGATTACTGCCTTACTTTAATTAAAAGTTCTTCAATACAAATGGAATAAAGACAACCACCAAAACAAACCACAGGTATGTCCATTACTACTGACTGCAGTCAAGGAAAAATGTTCCCATAACCTCAAACCAAGTCTACATATATATATATATATAGACTCTGAGAGATGATAGAACTATCTAACGAATAACCTTTTGTTCCCATCTGATGACGTGTGTGGTCGCTCGGAGCGATTCACATTGACTTGATGGCAGACGGGAAGCGGTGCAAAAGCAAACAAGAGAACCAGTCACAAACAAGTCTCAAGACCGTACATCCAGCCAAACGAATGGAGGCTGCCTGGACGGAGACGGTTTCACAGACGGTGAAACGATGCAAAGCAGCAGAATTAGTATAATATTCTCCATAAGAACTTTTTTACTGGAAACAATATATACGGGTGTAGACCCTTTGTAATTAACAACATTTTTGAATTGTAACTCTCATTTAATGACATTTTTTTCTTTGGAGCTCCAACTTATTAGAACGACATGATTTCTGTGATTAACTTACATGTAACTAGTTACTCCCCACAAGTACGCCTGTTTCTCTCTGCTGTTATTTTTTTTCACTTGGAACCGGGCTGGGTTAAAGTTGACTGAACGGACATTATGGTGATTTGGCAGATGTACACTGGAACAAGCACTAATTTAGAAGCTAGATGTTTGCTAGATAGTCTGTGGGGCATCGGTACTTGTTCCAGCGGACCGCTGCCAAACCAGCATAAAGTCAGGCAAACGGGAGCAGATCAAGAGAACTGGAAACATTTTATTTCCTCACTTTGGAGAAGAAAAAAAAGTGTCAGACCCTTGTTATGCTTCGCTCCAGCATGATCCTGTACTCTTGATGCCTTCTCAGAGTTGTAACATCTCAATAATTAGAGAAGTTGGGCATTAACCCTTAGTCAACTGACTTGGCGCCCAGCTTTCCTGCGGGCGCCCCGTAGCCCCCAATGTAAAACCCAATGATCCGCATGTCAGGCTGCTTAAAGTACATGAGAGATCAAAACCTAACCACTTTCATACCAAGCGCTCGCCTCCTCAGCTCACCCCCCCCCCCATTCCTTCTTCTCCCTTTGTTTCATCTCCTGCTGCGCTCTGAGCAGGTGTTAAAACCTTGAACATGAAAAAAAAAGGACGAAGAACTAAAAAAAAAAAATACCTTTCTTACATTCCATCCAATGTCTCTGCCACTTTACAACCCTCTCAGCGGTTTCTCATCCAAATCCAATTTAGCTCATGTTTCCGTCCTCACCATACCCTTTTTTTTTTTTTTTTTTACCTCTCCCTCACCCTTCATCCGTCTCTTTCTTTTCATCCCTCATCCTTTTCTTCTCCCATTATGTTTGCCCTCCTCCCTCACTCCTTCTGCCTCTTTTTCCCCTGTTACAACCTTTCGTTTTCGTCTTTTCCTCCATCTCTCTCCTCACCTCTCCCCCTCCCTCGTCTCTCTCCCTCTATCTCTCGGTGGCAACATGAAAGGCTACCTGTGCGCTGATAGCCAGGGGAGAAAGAGGGCAGAGAGTTAATTAACTTGCTATCTGGGACTGACTGTTAATAGGAATTGGAACTGTTAATAAGAATATAGTGTTGCGCACCATGTTAGCAGAAATATAGCTTTCGACAGCACACGCTCAGATATGTGTGTGTGTGTGTGTGTGTGTGTGTGTGTGTGTGTGTGTGTGTGTGTGTGTTTAACTGGGACATTATTCTGTGTGTACTATACACATCAGTGCTTGTATGTGGATGAGCACATACACAAACAGGGAAGTGTGTGATTGTATGCACACAAACACACACTCACACAGACAGAAAGGTGGCAGGTGTAATTTCACGCATTAGAAGGACTCTAGAAAAAAAAAAAAAAAACACCCGCTCTGCCCAAACCCCACACACACACCCCTACACACACCCCTACACACACACACACACACACACACACACACACACACACACACACACACACACACACACACACACACACCGTCTCCCATCCCCCTGGCTCTCTCCTCTCTCGCCACCCGAATCCTTTGAAGATAACTTTTTCTTATTACCCTAACAATGGCGGCACGGAATGCAACTTTAATTCATGCTCCGAAAACGAGACAGGGAGGAACAGGACACTGCGCCTCTCGCTTGTTCCTCCTGCGGGGTGGAGAAGCGAGTGAGCGAGGGCGAGGGAAAAGAGGAGGAAGTGAGAGAGAAAGAGAGGTAGGCGAAGCTGGAGAAAAAGTTCAAATAGAAATCGCAAGGTAAAGCTTTTTTTTTCTTTTTTTTCTGAAGCACAAAAATGGTCCTAAGTATCTTTTTTTCTTTTTTTTTTTTTCTTTCTATTTTTCTCCTCTAACTTTGAGATTGGCAAAGTGCTGACGTGTGCTCTTCCTAACAGGCATGAGCACAGATACTTGTAACACACTTAAACAAAATCGTACCCCTGTGCTGACGTGACTCATCTGGTTGAAGTGCCACCCACAGCACCAACATCACCACTTTGCCTCTCCCCTCCAGTACCTACTCTCAACCGCCCTTTATCCCGACATCCTTCCCTTCTGTCCCCCACCCCTCCTCGCTCCTTCTTTGTGGTAGGTAGGCAGGCAGGCGGGCATGACAGGCCCTCTTACAGACAAGGAGGAAATGCTTGCCCTTTGAAGTGGAATTGGGGGCCAGTGGAACTGTCTGGTGCATGATTAGCGTGGGGGGGTGGGGGTGGGGGTGGGGGGGGTGGAGAGAGAGCAGGTTAAATGGAGGGTAAAGGCAAGGAAAGAAGAGAGACCAAGTGACAATAAAAAGGATAAAAGAGGGTAGAAGGAGTGAGCAGAAATACAGTAAGGCCCTTTTAACATGCAGGTTTAATTATGCAAATGTTGCGGAAATTCTGAAACTGCCCTCCGTGGAAAACAACATCAGTTGTTGCAATAAATTCTCCAAACCAACATATCATATGTTCACGTTCAAGTGAAAAAAAACAAAACTGTATCATTACCAGGGATTAAAACTCTTCAGACCAAATCAAATATTGAAATAATGTGACCTATGTGTTATTGAGCCTCAAAGTCTGCACAGGGAGCTCAATATAGACAAAAGTCAATAATCGCTGGACTTTGACACTGGGATCGCTATTTACTTCTTGTTTTTTTTTATTTTACTGATCTTCTAACCACAGCTGAGATCATCTGTTTAATAGCTTCCAAAAGTTTATTGCCAATAATAAGGGGATACTTTTCCACAGTTATATGGTTATCCACTACTATAACTTATACTAATACCACAAAAAATACGTTTTGTGGTGCAACAATAAATGTGTGCACGTCCTGAGGCGGAAGATCACTTCCTCCGTCCACCTCCTCCAAACACCAAGTCTCAGCATGCAACACAGTCTTTCACCGTTAAACCGAACTGCCAAACAAAAAGATTTTGTGTTATGAAAATTATTTTCAGTGCCATAAAACATCTCTCCTCAGATTACATAACTTTGGAGGCCACACTCTCAAGGACTATTTGCAATTGGGACACTTCAATACAATATTTTACTGTAAATGCTGCTGTGGCAAAACCTATCTCAAGTATTCACCCACTGATTGTTTAGGGGGGAAAAAAAGGAATAAAAAATACATCTATTATCATATCTGTAATTTATATTACAAAATAAAACAATTTAATACACACTACACTGCCTCTGTTTATTTCTTATTATATTGATTGATTTGTATTCAAATGATTTGATGGTGCGTTTATTGGTTGAAAAACTCTATATCAAATTAAAGGGTCACAATGGAAGTTCTAGGGAGAACATGTTAGCCCTCTTTGAGCCTGGCTCAATATCTGAGCCACATGGACTGCGACGAGGACATTTCAGAAGAACTCAGAGAAAGGTCAAGTGTTTCTACTATCAATATTAAACAGTGCCCACTTGTTCTACAAAGTAGACACAAAAAAACCGGAGTATTAATTTTCTTTTCTCTCTCATTTGTATTTGATTGATTTGATTACATTTCCCTAACGTGTGTTCTGCAGGAACATTTTTTCCCCCCCAGACATTACTAAACATCAGCGTCGTGATTTTTTTATGGTAAATCGCACAAACTTTGTTTGGTGGCAAAATAAGAAGACACACTATTGACAGTCAAAATGCATTAACTGGATACAACATCCATGTGTATTAAATCTAAAGGATTACTTTCTTCCTTGAAAGAAATCTAGAAACTTAAGTGTCCTAATAGCAGTTTTTGAGTGTGGTTTAACATGTAAGTCACTGGATCAGCACTTGGACTGTAACGTTGACAATACACAGGAACACAAGTAGAGAGAAGAATACAGATTGAGAAAAGTCACCCGTTTCAGCTCGTATTGACTTCACAACAGGTCCACCCTGTTGTATAAAGTAGCATACATACATGAAAACAGAACACAAAATACACATTGTTTTCTACATTTGTTTTTTTTTTAATTACTTTCTAATTCAAAACAGAATTTCCTCTTGAAGTGAAAAGATAGTTATAGTTATGCAGAAAAGAGATACAGCTGCTGCCATTTTTAAAAAGCCAAAAGTACAGAGAAAATTCAAAAAATGATGGTGATAGCATTGTGTTCATTTTGTACCAGTTTAACAACTTGTCACCATTCACAAGCAGATGATAATAGCTATGTTGTACACTGGCATTTATAAAAAATAGATTCACTCAGCAATCAAAAGCAAAGAGCAAAGCATCATATTTGAAAAAAAGAGTCTTTTCTTTACTTCAAATTGTACTTTCATTTTCAAAAGCAGGTTGCATTTAGTAACACTTATAAAAGAGCTTGTCCACCCCATCATCCTGCACAGTGCACCGTACAGGCGTGAAACGGTTGCCGTTTAAAGAATCCAGTGGCTCCATGCAAGTTCCCAAGTGGTCGTCACTTCCACGGAATCCGCCGTCTTTTTCCCAGACGTCGATTTTCATCAAACTGCTACTGGGAGAGTGAAACGTGAACTTCTGAAACCAGCTTGGGTTGTGATTTGCACGAACGACTCTGGTTCTTTGGACTCTACCATCGATTTGCACCTGTTGGATTAAATAGCAAAAAGTTTTTTTATTATTATTGAAAATAATCACATACTAATACTAATAATAATTAGATAAAAACATGTTTCAATGATATTGTTTAAGAATATTAAGGAATCAGTTCAATTAAATGTGAGGGGCTGCAGCATGTGTTTCAAGTTTAGCCATATAGTTTGAAAGTGTTTTTCTTGCTAAACCAATGACTGATTAGGTCTTCTGCAGATAAAATACAGAAGAGTAGCACACGGAAAGCTACTCAAGAGAGTCAAGAACTTACCAAAACATAGGGATCTGGTCTTCCAAGTCCATCCCCTGTAAGACCAATGCCATTTGCCACCCAGACTTCTACGGTTTTAGCCTGACACCTTTATAAAGGGCCACAGAGGCAGAGGGAGGGGCTTCACACAGGTCGCCTCGCCACCTCCACCCCCACCAACTACTTTATTTGTTGTGTACTTTAGAGATGTCACAATACCAGACATTTACCACTACCAGTTAAATTCCAGAATTCTCTCCAAATCTGATACCAAAAACATTAAATCAATCAATTGAATGTCTCGCAAGAAAAACTTTCATTCAAAGCAACTTGCTTCACACACAAGGTCCTAAAACACAACGGCCATATTTGGACAGATTTAAGGATAGTGACAGCAACCTACTGACGTTACGAGCTCATATTGCAATCGGTGTCTACGTTAGACCAAACAAGCTCACGTTAGCCTTTGTGAACGTCATGAATCGTACATTGCTACAAAAGATGCAGCTGTAATTTAATGGAAGAATTCCATATATGAACATTTTGAAGATTAAGTTACCAACTGAAAAACTCACCTTGAATCCTGTGAGCCGGTATGGAGGTCAGTCTTTGAGGTGCTTAGATATGTTCGAGGTGTTTGTGAGGTGTAAATGCAATAGTAATTCTCTTGCAAAAATGACAAGTTTGTTTTTAATGATTCTTCCAAAGAAAATTTAAGACAAAACATTCACTGTTCAGCAAAGTGCCTCATGAATACTAAAGCCTTAAAGGATTAACAGTTATGTTTGCAAAGGGTGGTTTGTTAAATTATAGTTTATGTACACTTCACGTTTACTCAAAAAGAAAAAAGAACACCTATATTTACCTCCTAGAACATTTTTAAATGTTCTCAATAACTCTACTTTTAATTTCATTATGTTTTCTTTTTTACTCTTTACACAATTGCATATTTGTTTGTGTACAGCCTGTGGCAAACTGAAAGGACTGGACATAGTTTGGAAGGTCATACAACTGCGTATATAAAATCACACACCGCATGTCCGGACAACAAAGCAAAACATGAAGTCTAAGGAAAACTGTAGACCTTAAAGATAAAGTCGTGGTGAAGACAGCGATTAAGGCAAGGGTTTAAAACCATTTCAAGATCTTTGCATGTTCCTTGGAGTACAGTGGCCCTAAAAATTGTGAAATGAAAGGAGTCACCAAGACTCTGCTGACCGTCCACCCAAACAAGCAAGAAGGGCTTTGATTAGGGAGGTGACCAACAACCCAACACTTACCCTAACAGATCTTCAGACGTTTTCTGCAGAGATGGGGGAACCTCCCTCAAACACAACCAGCTCATCAAGCTTTTGTGGTGCAGATGATAGACAGAAGCCACTCTAAGTAAAAGGCACACGACAGACAATTTTTTTTTTTTTATCTGATTAATCAAAAGCTGAACTATCAGCGAAGAACATCAGGCACTCATGATCATCTGGCTAATCCAGAGGTCCATGAAAACCTGCTCCAGAGTGCAGAGACCTGAGAGTGGAGCGACAGTTCACCTTTTAGCACGACAATGCTGGTGTGGATTCTGGACAAAACTCTGCCTGTACTTGACTGTACAGCCAAAGCCCAGACTTAAACCCCCAACAACATCTGTGGACGGACATGGGGATGGCAGTTCACAGATGTTTTCCATCCAATCTGACGAAGGTTGACAGGATTTGCCAGGAGGAATGGGATAAAGTGCCCAAATCCAGGTGTGCAAAGCCTGTAGAAACCCAACCAAGAAGAGTGGAAGCTGTCACTGCTGCCAAAAGTAGTGAATCAAGGGTCTGAATACTTATGTAAATACGAGATTTGAGTTTTTGATTATTCATAAATGTGCAGAAACATCTGTTTTGTTCTTACTTTGTCATTATGGGTAATTGAGTGTAGACTGACAAGGAAACATTTTGATTTTATTTGTCTCTGATTTTCAACTCTGCTAAGCCTGGCAGCGTAGAAACGTGTTTTTTCTCTCGTCCACTAAATCAAAGTTTCTGTTATTTGAAGAGGCACGCTTCGCATTTGAGACAGTTTAAGTGGTTGAAGTAATTTAATTTTATGATCAGTATTTTATACAGCCTTCAGTTACCAGGTAGCCTGTTTAAGTTCTAGAGTAGATTAAGAACAACAGGAATGCATTCGCTTTTACTGTAGGCATGATTTAAGGAAAATTATCGTCCGTATATAAGTTTCCCATGAGTGCGTCCAGCTCACTTTAAATAAATGGTGATCACAGAAAAGTACACATTGGTGCTATTCGGTATTCGGGCGGAATTATGTTAAGCAAGACGAAGACAAAGAAAAAAAATTAAATTGAATGCAAAAAGAGATCAAATGAAATAGAAGAAAAGAGCTTTAGTGATTGAGACACATTTCTATTTAGATGGGAGGGCAAAGTATTGTTTTCAGAGGGGAGGGACAAAGTTTGTATGTGAATCGGTTATGCAAAGTCATCTCGGTAAAATACAGATTTTATGTTCCTCTTCTTAACTTTGAATCAGAACTTTCAAGGAGTACATCACAAAAACTTCCCCAAACCTTTGGACTCAACCTCCCAGGCACACATCAAAAAGAAACTGTAATGTAATCTTGTTCTGAGACACAGAGATGTGAAACTGCAGCGATTATTTCATCTTTGTGTTTTGAACGAATGTGTGTGTGATTGTCTTGATCTGCCCTCAGGCTTTGCGGTTAACCAGCAATTTAAAAAATTCTGGAATTGTCATCATTAGCTTTCTTCGTGGTCTCACACTCGGATGAAACTCAAATAAGAGATTTCTGTTTCGGAGGAAGTTAAAAGTTTTAGACTATTCACACAAACGATGACACGATTCCAAATCACCTTCTCTTGTTGTCACTTTTGCAAATATTTGCAAGATGCGAATAACCTCAAGTGAAAAGAACTATTTAGCTAATAAACATCGCACTATTTGCAAACTGAGTGACAAATTCATGCGATCTTGTGATCCAATGCATCCTGTAAGTGACAGTGTCTTGTTTACACATTTATATGTAACCAGAGGAGGGAAGAGTAATAGATAATATATGTACCGTACAAACTGAACAACAAAACTAAAAAAAATATGTTTTTGTTACTGAATTCCTTTTTATACTTGCACTTATGTATATATTATATTTGAGAGAGAGTGAGTGTGTGTGTGTGTGTGTGTGCGTGTGTGTGTGTGTGTGTGTGTGTGTGTGGGTGGGTGTGTGTGAGGGTGCATATGTGTTTGTACTTCGAACATGCAGAGTCATTCCTCCATCAGCAGTTTTGGGGGACCTTTGGGTGACTGAGGTCCGTCTCAGTGGCAGCGTCATCACCTTATTGATGTACCGATCAATATCCTGTATCATCCATCACCATGGAGACGTGGAGGTCCGAGTGGGAATGTAATTTCACCTTTACTTTACAGGTCCTGAATGTTTATAGTACAGACTAGTTTACACAATTATATACTGTACAGTGCAACATGTTTGGATTGAAATATTGGGGAATGTGTAATTATGTAACCAAGCTGGGTGGATAATCAATATGGAATATATTATAAGGCTGAATGAAAAACAAACTTGAATCTAATGTACAAACTGAACTTCAACAAATAGTTGCTGTGCAATAAAAAACATATCTCCAGGTTTTGACGGTTGTTGTTTTTTATTATTAGGACAAAATATAGTTCTTAAGATCAATTTAAATAATATGAAATGATTAATGCACTGTTTGTCTCACCTTAGAAAGTTGAATTTTGGGAATACACAATAGCCATATGTCCTTCTGTACTGTAGCTTCTGTTGTCTGAGGTTGGATCGACAACCTGATTAGATATACAATCGTGTTAATACAAACCACTTGTAACAGTATGAGAACATACGGAGAGGCACATCATTACCTTTTTTATTGTGTGTTTATGCTGAAATCAATAATGTGCCTATATGTTTAATTAAAACTAAGTTGAGCTGACAAAACACATATTCTGTCCTGAATTAAAAGACTCCTCGTCTACTGATGAGATTTTACAGTTTTCCTTATCTCCAGTTTGAGGAAGACTCTGATCATGTAGAAACATAATTGAATCCAAGTGGGAATGTGTCTTAGACTATCAGCAGTTTCCATTTAACAAACTCATAATTTAACATTGTATTGCAATTTGTTTCTGTCTAATTGCACCATAGGTACAGAAGTGATGAGGCAGTCATTTCTAGAGTTGCCATGGTGTGAGTTTGATATGCAGCTGTCATATTTCAAGGTGGTTCTGTCATTACCTACCCACTGCTTTTGAACCTTTTAAAATCTAATATCTATTCTGTTGAATCTTCCACTTAACTTACACAGATAAAACTACAAAGTGATGTGTTTGATAGCAGCTGACAATCTCAATGTAGTCTTATTGTATTACCTGCATTCAGAAACAGGTGGCTTTGAATGCATCGTTTCAAATTCTCTCTCTTCTTATATAAAAAGTAGGCTGCCTTTGTTTTCCATATTGCTTTTTTCAGCTATAGATGGGCAGAAAAGTGTTTCCTTTTCCCAAAGATTTGAAGCACGGAGGCAATGTAGCGAGATTAATGCATCAAATGATAACAATCTCCATACAGCGAAAGCCTCTTTTGTTGTCGTTAATCATTGAGTGTGTGTGAGGGTTACAATAAGTGTCTGTGTGCGTGTGTGGCCCTCTGAATAACGATGACGCCATCATTTCCTCTTTATTCATGTTGGAAAGTAAAAAGAGGTTGAGAGGTGGAGGGAGTTGGGAGAAAACACCAAAGAAAGTGGAGGAGTAGAACAATTGTATTGGAAAGGGACAAGGAAAGATAAAGACTGTTTCAGTTTCAGTGCTCACATATTTATGTGTGCATGAGTGTGTTCACACTGACAAGTATGGAAACATGCAGTGCACAATGAGTACCAGGACGGTGTACTCATAACGGTCACTTGGAGCGCTGGACACTTTTCACCCTCAGCGGTCGCCACTATGGCTATGTAGCGGAAACAGAGGTACCATCAACCTATTTTCTAACTACCAGTTGTACTCTAAAACAAAAAAGTGTTTATTTTTCACTAAATACAACAACATTGTTGTTTCAAAATCAACATGATGTCTACCGCGTGTGAAACAGACGGCATGAAAACAAATACATTAAATGATCAAACAAAGCCGTCAGATATGTTGGCGGGTAAAGCAGTTGAAGCATGTCAGTGTGCAATTTGAGACAAAACTACCCTGTCGAAATTCACGTACTGCACAAATAAGTGCACTAACATGTAAGTGTACGAACACAAGTATGCAAATTGAGACACTACTCATACACTGCCTTTTTTAATCGATTTTTCCTTTCAAGATTACAGATTAATTTGTAACAATACTAACTCTGTTTAAAGGCTGTTCATTAAAGCTGTAGCAATCACGGAAGACAACACCAGAGCATGCGGTATTCGTGCAGGTAGGTAGACCCTGGAGAGGGCAAACACAAAGAAACAAAACCATTCATGCACACATTCACACCTAGGAAAAACCAAAGAGCCTAGCGTTAAAGTTTTTGGATTGTGGGAGGAAATTTGAGGGAGATCATGCAAATTCCACACAAAAAAGGGCTCAACTGTGACATCGCCTATTGGTTTGTGAACTGCTGTTCAGAAGCCTTGAGTTTGACATTTCAGCCATCACCATTTTGATATTCTGGAGCAAAAAAGATCATATTTGGACGAGCTGGTAGGAGTGAGCGCTGGATCTGACTCGATCCAATTGGGAACCCGAGGACACTACATCCGCCCTCCAGCGCAAACCTGACAGCACCACAGGCCTGCTAATCAAACAGACATCTCGCACAAACATAGCTGTCTGTGAGGCCTAATATCGAATTAATGATGGGATTATTTTCAGATGGACCACCAGAAGACAAATAAGAAGGAGTGTATTTAGTGAATGACACCAAAGTGACTCCTGGAAAAATGTTACTGATTTTGTATTTCATGAGAGAAGTTGGAGCCAACCGCTAGTGCTGCCTTTGGTGGTATTGCACTTTATGGCAATAAGCCTCACGTTTCAGACGTGGACGCTACGTCCACTTTTATATACAGTCTATGGTTTGAACCTAGAGCCGTCTTAATGTGAGGCCATAGTGCTACACACTGTACCCCGATACTACCCTACTATATGTCTGTTCTTTAAAAAAGCAGTGTCACTCAAGAGTTTTTATTTGGCTTTCAAGCTGTGACACTGCAGGAGATGAAAAATGGAGAAGACATTTTTGCAGTGAGTAGTTTTGAAACATTCTGGAAAACCTCTGCTATTATCAGATAAACAGTAGGAGATATGCGATGATGACTGAAAAGCAGGGCGGTAGAGATAGTGGTTTGGTGGGATGGGACGGTTTGTGAGGCAGGAAACGTTATGATATGGGTCTTCGAGACACCTGGTGCTGCGGTGATGATAACTTTTACTGCAGAGATAACTTTACAAAAGCCCCCTTTTGTGAACCTTCAGGGGAACACATCTTCTGATTGGGGAAGCGACAGAGGTGAAATGAGGAGGAGGAGGGAGCGAGATAGCATGTGAAGTATTCACTCCCAGCTTCCTCCCCTCTCTTTGCAGGCCCTGAGGTGTTTTTATCACACCTCTCAGTGCTGCCATTTCCTATACCTCTCTACCTGTCCCACCCACTTGAACTTTGATCCTGTTTTTGCTTTGTGTATATTTTCCCCATTTAAAATGAAGTTGTGATTGTATTTTATCCTCCATGCTTTCTGTGTGCCTTTGTGTGAGTGTTTTCATGTAGGCTACAGTTCATATTTTTGTTCAACAAACTGTTTTCTTTTCATATCAATTGCAGTAAAACTACATATCTCTTCACACTCTTCTCTCCTCTCACCGTCACATTGGTACAACTTTATAATACGGCATCTATTCACTCTATGAAAACTTTAAAAAATTGGGTTTATTTTTTTCACGTTTTATTCTGCTTCATAAAACAATTGTATATCATCTAGAAGAAGAACTAGAAGACAGGTTTGGATGTTGTTTATTCTCCTTCAACATGACACTTGTGTTTTTATCTCTTGGATTGATTAGATAATACTTATAGTCTGCTAGAAGGCATCTGGACTCACATTTACAATTGCAGATTTGTGAAGTTGTATTTGCATTACCCAAGTAGCTGGAAATATGTTTGTTTACCTGATGTACTGCTGTGGTAAATAGATTAGCATGGTCATGTTTGGTATAGGATAAACACCAACTAAAACTTTCCAGAACCTGACAACTTTAAAACTTGTTATTATTGATAGAATTTACTTAGGCTGTTGATAGGGAGATGGGTTTTAGATTATGATTAGGTTTGGTGCAGGTAAAGGTAACTTTAAGGATGACTCCACAGGAAATCTCTTTTCAATACAATATTCAGGATCCTTATAAAGTGTCCCTGAAAAAGATTTAGCTTCCACCTCATTAGCAGCAGCAAGCAACTTGGATCAACAGCAGTGACACAGGCTCAGAGCAAAAGCAAAACAATTTCCAGTTGCACAAAATTGTTTATAGAAACATCCATAATGAGACGACCAACTTCATCAACTTCTCCTTCAACAGCCAGGAATCAAACCAAAGCATGTAATACACCCATCAGTGTCCTTTTTTGACCCTCATAGGCATTAAAAGTTCACGCATGTATGATCCGCCTATTCTCAGGGGTACAAAGAGACTTAGACTTTAGACTTTATTAATCCCACAGTGGGGAAATTTAGTAGTAGTGACTAGTGTTCAAGTCCGTGAGAAAGTAATATGGATGTCTTTTAAATAAGCTAAGTAAGTTATTTGCATAAAGTAATGTATTTAACTTCGTCCATTCATCCAAACATCCATTTTCTTGCCTTTATACGGGGTCAGGTCGCGGTTGCAGCAGGTCGAGCAAGTTTGTCGAGACTTCCCTCTTCCCAACAACCTTTTCCAGCCCATCCTGGGGAATCCCAAGGCGTCCCCAGGCCAGATACAATCCCTCCAGCATGCTCTGGGTCTACCTCGGGGTTTCTTCCCAGTTGGCCGTGCCCAGAAAATCTCAAGAGGGAGGCACCCACGGGAAATCTTGATCAGATGCCCGAGCCACCTCAGCTAACTCCAGGCTCCCTCTGGATGTCGGAGCTCCTTACCCGATTTCTAAGGCTGAGCCCCACCACCCTGCGGTGGAATTTCATTTCCGCCGCTTTTAACCACGATCTCATTCTTTCGGTCACGACCTCATGAAATAGGTAAGGGTCAGAACATAGATTGATCGGTAAATTTAAAGCTTCCCCTTTTGCCTCAGCTCCCTCTTCACCAAAACAGTGCTGCACAATGTCTGCTTTACAGCTGACACCGCACCGATCCACCTCCATCCTTCATCCTTCCCCCTCACTCATGAACAAGACCCCGTATTTAACTCACAGAACATAAATTAAGTAACTTACATGATGTACGATCCCTAACCAAGTACTCTTGGTGCCTGTACCTAAAACGATTTCAAGAGTGTCACATTGAGCCCAAAACGTGATCTTTTCCTAAACCTGATCACGTAGTTATTAATGCCTAAACCTAAGGCACCTAACTTTTCATGCTTAGCCGAGGCAAAAAGTGACACTGACACGGTATCCTCTAGTAGAATAACGGGTGTATTGCACGCTTTGAAGAAATGCTGGGTTGCATTCACACAGAGCTTCTCTGCAACACACTTTAATATTGTGCTAACACCGCTGAAAGCTCTGAAGCTCTACCACAAGCAGTATAGGCTGTTTAATGACTTATTAGTGATTTTGTGAAATATTTATTTAAGCTATGAAGGACTGAGAAGTAACATTAGAGGGTAAAGTCAACTGTAGTTCATCAAAGGTGCATTGAGAATAAGGTTAATGTTTTAAGAACAAACATGGAGACCTTCATACAGACAACACATCACCAAAGCCCTCTACAGACAGGGTTAGGTGATGAATAGAAGGCGGATTGATTTTGGCATGATCACACAATGTCCTCTGGGCATTGTGGCATTGGAAAGATCTGCCACGTCCTGACACCTTTGATTCCTCTAGATCCACCCTTGGCTCCGAATCCAGCTAACAATCAGAACTGGGGTAAGAAGCTGGCAGGCAGCTGGGAGACAGGAGTGAAACAGCAGAGAGTCAGGTGAAAGCAGAGTAAGAGAAGAGGGACAAAGTAGAGGAGTACAGGAGTTGACAGAGGAGAAGCAATAACTTTCATAAGAATTCCAAGTCAACTTGCTTGATCAGCAGCAGCACCTGTGTTACACACATGTTTGTGACCACTTATATGTGCACATTTGCGATTTCACCATGGACGTGAACCTTGAGCAGAGAGCGCACATCAAATTCATGTCAAATTTTTGGAAGAAAAAGGGAAGTTGCAGTGCTGCCGGTGGGCGCAGTGTCATGTTGGGGAAGCCAATTGCCACCGCACCACAGTTCAGGTCTTTTTTCATCAAATGTTTCCCCTTAGATGCCTCAGGATGTCACAAAATAACTCTGCATTGTCAGCCTAACCCTGGGGGACAGATTCATGGTGCACAATAGAGACAAGCAAGTACACCATTATTCTGTATCTGTATCTGGTAAACCAATTAAATTATCTGTATCCGTATCTGTACTCTGGACCAAATATCGGCACATTGACTCATATGATACTTGTGCTCGTCAAAAGTATATTCTCCGTACCGGATACTTGTTTCAGCATCCCTTGTGCGCAAGCTGACAAACGTCAAAGAAAACCTCCCTTCCTTCTTGGATAGTGACATTCTGCCCCTCTTGAAATGTAGAAGCCACTCAAAACACTTGGCCCCATTAGTTGCTTTATTCCCGAAGACTTTCTGAAGCATCTCAAAGCTCTCGATTGAACATTTCATGAATTAGACACAAAATGTGATCTGCACTTTCTGCTCAAGTGTGTGGTGAATAGAACAAGTACACATGAAGCAGTGGTCACAAAGATGCATGTAGCTCAGGTGCAGATGTTAATCAAACAACATAACTTGGAGTAATTACTCAAGTAGGCTAGGGCTTCGCCCGGCTTCATGCACAATACTGTGCTGCACTCTATTTGTGCAGGAGGAGGAACAGTCTCTCACAGGGTTAGGGTCACAATTGCACCTCACAGTATGGGCTTGTATGGGCTTGTCTCAACAATCGGACATGTTAGATCTCTGATGTCTGACCAAAAGCTTCTCATACTCAATATTTGTCTTATGTAAAGATACCAAACCAGGTATTACAAGGTCTGTGTAGGCAAAGACTGATACAGTTTATTCTTCCATGCTATAGAGATACTGGTGTCCCAAAACTATGAAGGTTTCATGACACACTGGGGTATTAGAATGGTGAGTCATTTTCATAAAATGTGGTCTCTTTTACAGCTCTGTACAGCCAAGTCATGTGGAGTAATGTGATTGAACCGACGCCTACACATAATAATGGGAAGGTTTCGGATATGTGTGGATAGGTCTTGATCAAGAAAAATTCTAGGAAGTAGGCCTCCCTCAAGTGCCTTATCAAAAATCATAACAATTAACACTAAACTGCTGTCATTTCATTGGCCATTATTAACTCTGCATTATTCTCTTAAAGTCTGACACTGATGACTTTGGCCCTCTGCCTTAAGATCTCTAAGAATCGTTTAGCCCCTACTGGCACTTAGGCCACCTAAAACTGACCAGAGTTGAAGTGGGTCGTTTGTTTTTGGGAGTTCTGTTATCTCTCAGATTGAGTTTTTCCACTGTTTGTACATTTCAACCATATCAGGGGTGCATTAAGTTACTGCGGATGTGAACTCAACCCCAATATGGTGCCTTTCCAATTTGAGAAATGGACACCTTCAAATTTTGGATAAAGCCAGAATCTTACAGCTGCAGTGTTCACAAACCTGTTTCAGCAAGAGCACAACACATTACTACAAGTTCTTCTTTCTCTTAAACAAACACATCCAGTCCCTTTTTTTCTTCTTTGCACCATCATTAATGGCCAAAACTGCTTCAACTCCAGCTTGAGGACCCAGAAAAAGAACCATTGATGCACCTTATCCAGGAGTTCTCCTGTACGTTCAAATGCTTCTAAATCCCCATGGGCCTCAGCCCTATTCCCTGCTGGAGTTTTTGCTCTGGGAAATATAAAATAAAAGGGGTAAGCCTGATCTCATGACCACTGGCAGAATTCTTTACATAAATACTGTTACTTTGCAAGGCCATTGTCCTGTGGGAAATTCAGTTAATGGGAAGATTAAATGACAGTGCACAATGCACAAAGTACCACATCACCACTGCCCATTCAGAACACCAGCCAGCAACAAAATAAAGTTTGCCCCGCCACTCTGAAAGGCGGACCAAAGACCAATGGGGGTTGCCAAGTGTGATGACGTTGAAGTAGTTCCAACAATGGCCGCGCTGGTAGTGAACACATGCTGATTGGTTAAAGGCTGCTCCAATAATTTCAAAATGAACACAAGGTCTGGACCTATGAAGATGCAATGGCTGGAAAAACTCCTCAGTGGAGCGAGATCAGACCCATGAATTCAGTGAATACCAGTCTGGTAATACCAGGCTGGACTATTTCTGTCACTTTCTACACCACTATAAACGTCAACTAGACCGCACACTGAAAACATTTACCTTTATCCTCCAGTTTCAACAAGTTTTATATCTATTTATTGCATCTTCACTGTTAAATGTTGGAAATCCTGTTTTCATCTCTTTAATGTCTTTGGAAGAACTTAAGGAACACGTTCCCAGAGACTGCGTTTAAGTCATAGTATCTGACCCCAAATTCTTGGAGAGTACTCCAAGTCTCAAAAGCTTTAGGCATAAGGGACCCTGATTTTCAACGGGGGCCACCCTTTCTAAAAATAAAAGCACTCAATGAGGTACTTCAAGTCATTTTGGATAAAAGTGTCTGCTAAATACCATTTAGTATATTGTATTACTCCCATTATTGCAATATGGACCTCACTCTCTCACTGCCCATTGACTTCATCCATTCCCAGCGGGCCATCTGTCTATCCATTGACTGCCATTTAGTGTCAACAGGACCATAACTCGTTATCCGAATGACGTTTAGACACTCTGCAGCTCGTTACAAAGGTCAGGGGTTAGATGGCTGTTGAAGGGACACTTCACTCTCCCTCTTTGTGCTCCCCATCCCTGTTTTTCATTTTCTCTTAGCCCCTTGGTCTGTTGCCTCACTTACCCTCTGCCCCCTTTCCTTTTACTTTACAACTCTGTCTTTATCTCTTTCTCCCTGAGTATCTATATTAATGCATAGACATTTACTGTATAGATGTGGCTATGGCTATTAAGGTGCATAAAGAGTGCATAAGGCCTTCTTTAGGGAGATAATTTAAGAAATCCAATAAAACCCAGTGGCATTTTTGCAGTTGCCAGCAGTTATAATTTCAGAGAGCTACTTTGGTTTGGCTAAGCGGCAATGTGTCTCAGATTGTTCCCTCTCAAACTCACAAGTAGCCACAGTAAAATGTTAAAGAAGTTGTGTTTTCTTCATTTGGTCCTGGTAAAAGCCTCGCTCTCGGTGTGCGTGTTTATTTCGGTCACACTTAGTTTTCAGTGTTTTTTTTTTTTTTTTTTACATGCTATTTTGCCTTATAATACTGCAAAGAAAATGATTTTATTTTACAACTTCGGTGGGCAAAAAAGAAGGCTGTAGGTGAGAGAGAATATGTGTGAATGTGAAAATCTGTTTTTGACACAGGCAGATTGAAAGAGTGAAAGAGAGTGAGGGAGCAAGGATGAATTGTACCATGGCTAGCCAAGCGAGGCCATTGATTCCACTCCTTTCTCGCTGAAACACAGCAGACAGAATGTCAATCATTTGGATTTTCTTACTTCCCTCTCAATGCCTCTTTCCTCCGTGTGCATCACTCAACATATCGCCCCTCTTCCCGTTCTGGTACTAAGTTCATCTTTTAGTGTGTTAAACAGCAATTCAGCTGTGTTGTTCTTTTACCACTCGATGAAAACTTCCAAACATTTGATTGTATCTTAGCAATCTTGTATTTGGAAGGGTTAAGGCAGAAGATAAAGAAAATATCTGTTCAGCTTTATACGACAGTTACATAACTGAACAAAATAAACAAAAGCCTGTAATTCCACTCCATTGTAATTCTTGTTTGCAGTCAACTTGTCTACAGGTAAAACTAACAACCATTTGAATTTTGCCAATACAAGTCCCAAAACAACATAATGTCTACACACACAAAAAGACACAAAAAAGCAAACTATGTACTACGGGTCGACTGATGTATTGGCCAATTATCGGCACCGATATTTAGCATTTTTCCAATTATCGGTATCTTTTTAAAAAAATGTTTTATTCAATCACCAATAAAATTCATTCATTTCAAAATGTGCTGCTTTGGCTCTGATGCAGCATCTCTCTGCAGTCACCACTCTGTGGTGTTGAGTAATGTCCCACCCACAACTTTATCTGATTGGTTAGACCTCATGAGTACTAGCCAATCAACGCTGAGAACGTCTTTGCCATAAAAGGTGAACACAGATGACCATTACCAGAGTTGAAAACAACTACACTTGTTACTTGACCCAAAGTTAAGCTATCAATGGACAAACCCCAAACTCATTTTAAAATCATGCATCAAACATTCTGCTGGTGCTTAAAAAAATGATTTATTTGTTTTCACAATAAATACCGCAAATTGCAATATACCTTCATAATAATATTACACAGTATTTATTTGAAGTCATTTGAATTAAGTTTTGTGTTAGACTTTGTTATTCCAAATTTTGACATGAAGATTTTTTATTTTTACTGAAAATGTATATCGGTTCCAAATATTGGTTTATCTGTGTCTTTGACTACCAATAATCAGTTTCGGCCCTGAAAAAGTCATATCAGTGGACCTGCTATGTATCATATTTGTGGGGTAAAAGAATGTTTCTCCCTGTCTGACACATCAGCTCAGACAGTTCCCATTTGGAATAATGTCAATCGTGTGGCCACCCTGGTCGATGTTGCTGCCACTTTGTTAAAAAGCATCATACGATCCAATCCAACACATCAACAATGACAACAACTGAAAGATGTGGATCATGGTCCACATTTGTAGATTGGCTAATCTGGAATACATCTTCATCTTCTGTGTTACAACTAACAAAATCTAATAAAAACGTCCACATCAATCTTGCATAAAGACAAAGATGGGCGGCCACCTGTGTGAAGCTCCTCCCTCTAGTTCTGTAGCTCTCTATAAAGCTGCCAAGCTTGTCTAACACTTTAACCATCTCTCTCTCTCTCTCTCTTTGTGGGCGAGGAACAGATTGAAGAAGAAGCCTGCTGTGTTTGTCGCCCTGCTGGTAGTGATGCCATACCTGACTGCGGCTTCATGTGCCGGTAAAACCGTGGAAGTCTGGCTGGCGAATGGCTTTGGCCTGACAGGGGATGGACTTTCAAAACCCGATCCTGATGTTTTGGTAAGGTGTTATCATTCTTTCTCAAAATATAACCAAACCAACTCAAGAATTCTGGCAGCGCTTTTGATAAAGTGTGCGACTTTTCTTTATTGGATTATTAAGTAAACCTAATAATTCCTCATTTAGCAAGAAAACTTCATTGAAAAGACAATACAAATAATTGATGCCCAAGTGTCATTGAACAATGTCACAGAATAAAAAAGGACATCTCTTTTGTTATACAAGTGGATAGTTATTCTTAGTGTAATCATTTTAAATATAATAGTTTACACTTCTTCTGTTTGATCTAACAGGTGCAAATCGGCGATAGAGTCCAAAGAACAAGAGTCATTCATTCAACTTCCAACCCAAGTTGGTTTCAGAAATTCATGTTTGACTCTGGCAGCAATGACTTCATGAAAATAGATGTTTGGGAAAAAGACGGTGGACTCCGTGGTGACGATGACCACTTGGGAACCTGCATTCAGCAAATGGCTTCAGGTGACAAAAGCTTCCAGCCTGTACGGTGCACTGTGCAGGACAACGGTGTCGTCAAACTCTTTTACAAGTGTTACTAAATGTAACCTGGTTGTGCAATTTGAAGTGAGGAAAAGACACTTTCTCTGTAAAAGGTTTGATAACTGATGAATACAACTTCACAGAGGAGTTTGTTTAAACATTACTTTTGCTTTGTTACGTCAAAACGGAACGTTACGCTTTTTAGACAGTACAGCTGTCCTGTACTTTTCTGCACAACTTTTTCCTGAAAAGATTCTGTAATAAATGAGAAACTGATGAATACACTCAAAATGAAAGCATTTGTTTTGATTTCATGTTCATGCTTCACAGAAGAACAAAGTGAATGGGCTTTAGTTTCTTGAAATTGGTTGCAAGCTCAACTTCCTATTGTAGTTTAACTGCACACGAGAGTGACACACTCATTTTAGCAATGTTGGTGAACATCAGCAGTACCAAAGATAAAACTTAGCTCAGTTAAAACAGGCTCAACAGCTGCACAGCTTGGACATGACTTTCTGCGGATTCATCACAAGCTACACATTTCACATTACACATTATTATTTGATCCAGTCATTCTATCGAATACAGGGTCGAGATCTTTGCACTTAATCCATGATTCAGATGCCTTTCCGGTAACTTTCTTTTGTTTTCAGGCTTGTTGGCCAATTGTTGAATTATTGGGTTTCTCTATAATATTGTAAAGTTCTGCTGTAAGGACTTTAAATGTGTTAAGTGCCATGAAATAACCTGCGTTGTGATTTGGCGCTACATAAATAAAATTGAATTGAATTGTAGGAGTTTGTGCCAGTAAACTTTCACATCTACTGTATTGCTGCATGTAGCACTGCTCAGTAGCGCAGAGGTAAGAGGTAAGAGGTTTCAAATCAGGCAGGTGTGAACGACAATGTTGCGAATGCTCTAAAAAAAAAAAAATGGTATGTCAAATCAATTCTCCAATCATACTGTACATTAGACAATAAATGGTATAATTCAGCTTATGGAAATGCCTGTTTAGCAGGTGTTTCAATGTGGGTGCATATTATAGATTCATTCTTGGAGTTTGTAGAATTTGTAACAATGTGCCTCAATTTGTATTCTTTAGACCTTTTAAGTACAACTGAAAGTTTTCATGTCTACAGTCATATCTTTCATATTAATGACACACACAAAAAAAAAAAAAAAAATCTATATTTTATAAACAGACTCTGGTGCAGTGCTTCCAAGTGACATTTTCCCTCGACATATAAGCAGGCTGAGGGGACTTGAGTGTTTAGTATTTTGAGTCAGCCGGCCCGGATTTTACTTTGTCTGAATACAAATCAATTTGGCTGTTTTTCACTGGTGTCTGACATAAACCTCATATCTTCACTTGTCGCTTTTTTTTTTTTTTTTTTAGCTTAACAGTCAACATTGAAATCTCCGGAAAGAAACTATCATGACTAGAATGTAAACAGAACCTTGTTTTGGTATTTCAAGATTAAGAATCAAAACAATACAGAAGGGATTATTAGATTTCTTCATCTTGGATATATGAGGTTTTAACAGTGGAAGTTTTATATTCTGGAGTGTCTTGGTGGCACTGGTGTAATGGGATCACAGAGGTCTGGGCCCTGGAGGACCCCTGCAGGCACGCTCCGGCTGCTTAACCAAACACCCCTGGATACATCCGGTCTGCTAGTTAAACATGACATACTGGCTCAGAGACTTATCTACATGTGAGCACATTTAAACAACACGCATACTCCCACACACTCGCACAGACTACTTAAATATCATCTACTCACTTGCGAGGATATTTGTATTCATACAGACACGGAAAAACTGTCATCCTGGCTGGAGCACACCACCACCCTGGAGATGAAAGTGTCATTAGAGTGCTGTCCTTACACTGTACAGATGGGAAAAAAAAAGTGCCATGATGTTCGGGATGAAGGAGAGGTGCAGGGTCAACAAGAAGGAAAGTGTTGCCTTCAAATAGATTCACGTGAGTCCCGAAAAGAAAAAGGCTGAAGAAAGTTCATTTTTGGTATAGAAAGTGTTTTAAAATTGTATAGTGTGTAACATATATCTTAAATGTCTGAATAATATTCTTTTTTGACCAATTTCTTGTGTTATTTTGATATGAGACCAGATATCAATTCAGATTTTGGATATCGTAATCCTATGATTTGGAATGTGTTCAATTTATGTTGCATTTAATACACTCAATTGGTCATTTTACACGCAGTGGTAGTGCCTGTACTCATTTCAAAGTACAACTTACTTCCTAAATTCAGCTGCATACCAATTGAAAAAAGATTTGGTGCTACAACTTTCCAGAAGAGGTCAGTCAAAAATTGCTTTTCAGCTGAAGTTCATCTGAAGAAATTCCATTTTATCTGTGTGTACGAAAAAGGAGAAATACATAAGAATGTATACGCAAACTGAACCTGTCGATAATAATAGCAATTGTGTTGTATCACGTGTAAACAGCGCACAATGCGAGTCATGATGTATTTTAGTTGATTCTTTTCCATGGAACTTGTATTTGACTCAAACTGTACAAACCAGTACAACCCACCCTTTGACAGGTGCCACTGTAACAAGATAATCAGTGTTATTTACTGCACCTGTCAGTGGTTTTAATGTTGCGAATACAAGTCAGTGAATACAAATACAGATCAAGTCAAATATGAGTTGTTGATCAATCAAAAATATGACAATTGCAAAGAGCTGACATGTAGAAATTACAGAATACATTTAGAGACCTCAGTTTAAAGTTTAGTAAAACTTTTAAATCATTTATTTAAAACACCACTAACTTTCATGGCTTCATTGGTAATACTTTTGCTGACCTCCATGAAGCTAACTCTTGCCAGTGTATGGTGAGACAAGATTCCTCATGCTAATGCTGCCTAATCTGCACTTATATTTAAACGAAACAACCCGTTCAAGTGTTGATCTTCCAAAAGCCGTTATGTTATAAGAATGGTATAATAGACTGTTTTAAAGAGCTTTATTCTCATTATAATGATATTGAACATAGAAGCACAGCTATAGCTATGAAGGGAAATGGTGTTACATGGGACTGTGCAAATGTAATTGAAAAATCACCAAGCTGATTACTTCCAGTAGTCAGCGTGTTGGGCTGCATGTAAATGCAATCGATGATACAACAATTTTCATACAGCATGAAAGCTGATGAAAGAGGAGAGCAGCTACTCATCTTACTTATATACTTATACAACACTCTTGATGTTGGAGTACAATACTGATCTAGTAATTATTAATAGTACAAGATTGAGTATTAACAATGTTATCACAGCTGGAATAATGATTATCATTAAAATCATAGATTTGATCTCAAAATAAAAAGGGTCTAAACAGTGGAGCTAATGCTTTAAAATGCAATATCACACAGGGCCACTAGGGGCTGGCTCCAAAAAACCTCTGGCTCCTTTTGGACTCCCATTACGAAACATCAACTTCTTCAATGAAATAAAAAGTTTTTTGTTTTTTTTCCGACAAATCATTACGGTTTACTCTCTAATAATTCCACAATTAATTTGATATTAAGCCTCAGAATGAGGTACATTTGGCGGCATGTCTTGGTTGATTGACACGTCTGGGGTGCAGTCACAGAGAACGTTATACCTGACAAGTATCGTCTCCTCAGGTTCCTGTTCAGATCCACCTCTTGTTCCTACCAAGCTTGTCCAAATATGGCCACTTCTGGCACCAATAAAACAAGATGGTGACTGCCAATATGCCAGAGTCAAGGCTTCAATCCAGCAGTTTACGAACCAATAAACAAACCAATGGGTAACCACTCGATTGCAAGTGACTGTTTAAGAACATATACGGTAGCCCAAAAACTAGGCCTGCTCTAGAGCCAGTGTTTGGTTTGTCTGTTCTGGGTTACTGTCGAGAGATATGAAGGGTTCTTTCTAAGGTAACAAAAACACAACAATTCTTAATTTTCCATGATTATAAAATAATAATTATAAATATTATATTCCATTTCTGCCATCAGATCCTCCTGAATCCAACAAACCGAGCCTTTACAGAAAATCTCATATTCAACAAAAAGCACAAAGGATGTTTTTTTTTTTTTCCCACAAATGTTATGTGGTTAGGGAAAGCACCCTGTTCTCTATACACAGCCGCCACACTGTTTATTTAAGTTATTTCTTGCTCAGTTCCTTCCCCTCTTTTGTTCTACATGAACACCCAACTTCTATTTGCAACTCTGCCAGAAAGCCATTTTTTTTATTATTTTTTTTTTTTTATCCTTATTTCCATCTTCCACTCCTCCTCTCTCTCCCTCTTGTTCCAATAAAGTCCTACATGCATTCTAGCAAGAATAACTTATCTCATTGCAGATTCAGTGCCCAGGGTCAATTTCCCTCCAAATGAGAGCATTATCTGCAACAAGCTGTCCCCTGATGTAAGCCAGTGGCCCTGCCGGCTTCATTTGTTTCAGGCAGACAAACAGAAGGCTAAAAACTCTCCCTGTGTTTTGTCGTCACTGCCTGATTGCTCTGTCAGACTCTGTGTTTCTTTATTTGGTCTGAGCGATGATAAGGAACAACCAACAGACTGGGACAAGATGTCTCCGCTCACGCTTAAAAGACAGAGATAGCATAGAGAGAGGGAAGGAGAGGTGTGGAGGAGGAGCTGAGGAGGCCAAAGGAGAAGGAAAGGGTCAAGCAAGAGGAGAGGTCAGTGGTATGTTGAGAAACTGATGAGAAAAAGGCTTTTAAGCTAAGGCTCTTTTTCTTTTTGGTCGATACAGTTGTATAAAGTGACACACTGAAGAGGTTAGAACAGGGCTTTTTAAACTATTTCTGACCAACATGCGATTGGGTGAATTTAGCTCGGTGCCACCGGGTGAAAGGGTTGAAAAAACACATTACTCCCACTATTGTACGGTCTTAAGCCAGTACAAAGAGGCCACACTCTGGGTCCTAACCCTGGTGAACTATCGTAAGAGTTTACTCCTGTAAACGTACTGTTGCACGTTCAAAAAGTAGCATTATTTATTCTGCACAGATTTAAAAGAAATAGTTACTTTGACTTTGTCGCTTGTGTTGGTAAAGCTCCCAATTACTTGGATCTTATATCATCCATAATACAACTCTACACTCTCATTTGTTAGACATTTCCTGACTGGTAAATGGAAACATCTTACAAACCCAGTGACAAAAAATCATCACACAAACCAACCCAGTATCACACCAAAGGGTGTAATACAGCCTCAGTGCACTCGAAGATATCGTGTCTGTGTAACATTTTGCCTCAGCCAGGCATGAAAGGTTTTCCTCAAGCTAAACATCAAAGTTTGGGTTAAATGGGACACAGTTGCATTGTGGTTAGGGCTAGGCACCAAAACTACTTTGTTCGGGCTCAGAAAGATCACGGTTTGAGTCAAAATAAGCAACTTTATGTAAGTAATGTTACGTACGTCAGATAAGTTACACAACACGTTCCATCAATCCATCAATATTTTACACCTGCTTTGGAGTCACAGAGGCTGGGGTCTATCCCAGCTGACTTTGGGCGAAGGTAGGGTACACCCTAGACAGGTCACGTGTCCATCACAGGACCAATACAGAGAGATGCAAGCATTCACACCTATAGGCAATTTAGAATCACCAACTAAACTAACATGCATGTCGTTGGACAGTTGTAGGAAGCCGGAGCAGCCGGAAGCAGACACAGGAACAACGTACAAACTCCACACAGAAGGACCCAAGCCGAGGTTGGAGCCCAGAACCTCCTTGGCGTGAGGCGACAATGCTAACCACTGCACTGTTACGTTATGGAGGGAATACATGTTGAATTATGCTTTCTCACAGACGACGGTTGCGTGTACTTTTCACGCCTATACGAGGCAGGACGTGACACTGAAACGGTATCCTTGAGTGGAAGAACCGGGCTTCACAGACTTAGTTACTTTTGTATTGTTGTACATTTGCAATATCTAAGCACAAACTACGATTTTTGTCCATCTTAATGAAGCTTATTCAGAGTTATGGAAAAGGCACATCACAGTCACCCCAATTTCTGATAAATTCACATGGGAAAAAGGCAGTGACCCTTTAAAGGAAAGGAGGGAGACAATTACCAGACCTTTTTGCAACAGGACACTTTGTGATTATTGTTTTTCTCCTTATGTCAGGGCAGTATGAAAAGAAAAAAAGAAAAAAACACAATCCTCTGGGCACGCAGAGAAGTAAAAATAAGCACATTTTACCAAAAGGTCAGTGATGTGCCAGGACCCTAGAGAACATACGCCTTCTTGGATCCGCTTGGCACGTAGTCGAGAACCAAAGAGGGCTGACAAATTCCCAAATCAAATGAAGGAAAAACATATATGCTACTGTCTTCTGCTGCATTTTTCTGCTTGAAGATTGTTGGGAGAAATGAGGTTGAATGGAGGGACAGATGGCACAGAATAACTTGCCGCTTGACTTTAGGATTATTGGTCTCAGTCTGAGCTGGAGCCTGCTGGGAGGCTGTGAAGAGCAGTTAAGCTATGTGAACATTATCCATCCCTCTCATTGCTCTCCACAGCCTGCCAGGTCATGCAGTTGATAATCTATAAATCTGAAAACGTCACTGAGACGCAATGAAGTGTGATTTTTTTTTTTGTTTGACAGAGAGAGAGAGAGAGTTTGTCTCCACCAAATAAAAACTTTCAGAAAACATCACGTTAATGATGCTGGTAGAGGGATATAGGTTTAACCAAAGACTGATTTAAACTGGTAAATAACTAATCTTCATATAAGGTTTGTCTCTCTCTAAAATATAAACATTTACTGAAATATCCTTCTGAAAATAACACCCAAAATGTGTTGCATGGCTTTGTAAAATGTGTATTAGTAATGTATTTACTAGAATAATAGAATTATAATAAAACATTTATGAAAAGATGTGGGATAGAGGAAGGAAGAAGTGAGTTTCATATGAACACATAATGAAATGGCTGCAGGCTCAGAGTGACAGTCCATTACTCTCCAGGGTTAGTTATATTGGTATTGGAATATAGATCTAATCACCTCAGTCAACTCAGTTAATTAGTTCAAACAGGTGTCGCGGTACACTGACGACGGTAAAGAAAGACGCAAAGCAAATATTAGCCCCACCTCCCCCCACCACACACACACACACACACACACACACACACACACACACACACACACACACACACACACACACACACACACACAGTGAGTGAACTCACTGTCACACGTAGGCACATATGCAAACTAAAGCATCGCCACAATTCCATTCACAACAATCTGCTCTCTGTCCATACAGTGATTTATTAATTTGCATATTTGCACATACGCAACACACACACACAACAAAACATGATGAGGAGAAGAGGGGCAAGAAAAGTAAAGAGACAGAAGGAAAAGCAACAGAAGACAATAAAAAGAAACATTTATTCAACTGATTTGGATGTCTGAGCCTTTCAGCTGAATTTCAACATTAAAAGATCATATTTAGAGTTAGTTTTAAACCTAATTACTGTTAATCAGTGGTTCCCAACCTTTGTTGCTTGACCTTTTAGGGTACAGAGTTGAGAGCGGTTTATTCAGTGAACTGGTTTGTCTTCTTAACTTTTCAGTTTTAATGTCTTAAGGCTAGAGGTTAAAGTATAACGTATTAGATAAATGACCACTGTGACTTCTGAGCCCTAAAGACGAGTTTAGGAACCATGACAACACCACCTTTTAACACACTTGCAGCCTCTGCCCTACAACTCACAGTGCATGCTGGTGCCACACAAATGACCACTTCCATGGTTAAATAGCATGGGTCAGCGTGCCAAGGCCTCGACTTTTGTCTGCTGTTTATCTGGCAAATCACCCAACCATTAAATCCAGCCTTAAAAGTGCTGACCCCACAAGTTGCTGGTCCCATGTCATCACCCAAGGCTGAGTGTGATAGGAATCAGTGCGCAGGTGCCTGCCAGGGAGCTACCTTTCAGGCCTGACTTCACCAGAGGGCCCAAGTCTTCCTAATCTGAGATCAAGTATTTCTTTTTATCGAATGTGCCAGTTCCTAAGGGTACTGGAATCGCCCTTTGTCTGACCATCGTCCTTAGATCAACAGTACGGGCTGGACATCTCGCTGCAGAGGTATTCCCATGCCCAACTGAAAGGAAAACACAAGATTGACAGAGCACTCAGGGGATAACATCTTCTGTCTGGTCTGGGATTGTTCCCAGGAACAGCTGGAAGAGATGACGAGGGAAAACAACGGACAGGCTATCTTGCTTATCCTGACGCTACAACAACCAGGATAAAGGTCAGAGGATGAACGAAAGAAAGGATGGTTGAGTGGTGAAAAAAAAAAACCACTGAAAGTGGCTGCGGATACTTTTTGTACTGTTGCATGCTGACTCCAAAACAACTCAGTCTTTGTTGAATCAGCGTTTTTCCACATTTGTTTTTTCTAATGCTCTTTGGCAGATGGTAAAACTCAAAGAAAAAAGCTATTTTCTCACAGTCAAGGTTGTCACCTACTTTACTCTCCACCTTAGTGCCAGAAGTTGTTCTTTATAGGCTCAGAACAACATCAGCTGCAAAATCCAGTCTCCATGCTTTAAAATGTACTCTTAAAGTGGGTGTCAGTTCTTCTAGTGTGTGGGTCCAGTGGATCAGACATCAATCTGTACAATTCCTTTCTGGCACAAAAAAAGATTTATTTACACCGTTTCATTAAGCTTCTGTAAAGGAAGAGATGTGGAGACACAGGACAGCAACCAACCTCACAGTTTTCAGATTTTGCCACAGACTAGTTTGTGATAATTATATTAAGTTCTCATGAATAATTTGACAATGATATATGATATCTGAAAATGTTAGCACCTTAACAAAAAAGTAGTTTAACCAAAGAAGACAAAAAGAAACAAAGAAAGACAAATGTTGTGAAGGGCTGAGTAGGATCTTAACAAAAAGACAAATCTAATATCAGCACTGAAGAAAATCCAAGATATATTTTGTCGAATAAATTGGGGTATTTACAAAATGTTGCGGGCCCCTCTAAAAAG